>NC_092646.1:36674898-36739062 GCF_039555335.1 Amphiura filiformis | reverse complement strand
TAAAAAAAAAACTCTTTTTTCCACAGGAAGGCCAAAATATCTCTAAAAAGATTTTTGTTTTTACCGGAATCCATCTACATTACATCGTCATTACATCGTGATTTGGTGGTGTGCGCCCTTTTAATAGCAGTAGCGTCATATCCCGTTTGCCATAGAATCTTTAGTATTATCTAGCTAGAGGGCGCAGTATGTTAATGTTTTAAATATTCGGACTATAGAACCTTTTTACTGATTCGGACTAAAGAACACGGTATCCGTTTCGGACTATAGAACCGTTTTACAATTTCGGACTAGAGAACCCTTTTGTGAATTCGGATTATAGAGCCTATTTCTATATTCGGACTATAGAACCCTTTTAAAATTCGGACTATAGAGACTATTTTCATATTCGGACTATAGAACCCTTTTTTAATTTCGGACTATAGAGACTATTTTCATATTCGGACTAGAGAACCGTTTTTAAAATTCGGACTATAGAACCTTCGAAATAAAGAATCGTCGGAATAAAGAACCTCTTTTCAATTTTTTTTCGGATAGAGAACCTTTTTTAAAATTCGGACTAACGAATGCTATGAACACGTGTTCGGACTAGCGAACCTTCGGACTAAAGAACCTTCGGATTATAGAACCTTCGGATTATAGAGCAGTCCCCCTATAATCCGAATTAAAAAAAAGGGTTCTCTAGTCCGAAATTGCAAAACGGTTCTATAGTCCGAAACGGATACCGTGTTCTTTAGTCCGAATCAGTAAAAAGGTTCTACAGTCCGAATTTTTAAAACATTAACATAACCTCTAGCTAGATAAGACTAAAGCAGAGTTAAAGGTAAACGAGATGACTCTACTGCTAAAAGGGCATATACCACCAAATCACGATGTAATGTAGATGGATTCCAATAAAAACAAAAATCTTTTTAGAGATATTTTGGCCTTCCTGTGGAAAAAAGAGAGGCATGTCATAGCTTAAATAAATATTTCAGACCTACACAAGAGCTTGGGTCGCCCAAAAAGTTGCATAAGACAATTTTTGAATAAAGTAAGCCCTCGGATTGAAAAATGGCCAGAAACGGGTTTTCAGGGTAGAGAACGTGTCGAAAATGATGATTTAATCACAAGACTACCCGTACATTCAAACATTTTACACCCCGGACACCCCCCTCCCCCAAATCGAAAGACAAAACTATACTTTAACTATTCTGTAAACTAATTTGTTTAAATGACTCAGATTTGTTTAAATGAAAAAAGCCGCAGCATTTACATGGTGGGATAGCGCTATGAAAATTTGAACTCGACAATGTCCGAATACATCGTTGAATATTACTAGTATATAATATTATAATGGAATGAAAAACGGATAAAAATGAAGAAAATATCACCAGAATAAAGATAAACCTCAATGTACGCTACGGAAAATATCCAGAGAAACCAACCATGTTGAACAGCAGCGGATTTGTAAAACATTTGATGAGTTGACACTGAAACAAATGATAAAAATAAAATTCGGACTATAGAACCCGTTTACCAATTCGGACTAAAGAACACGGTATCCGTTTCGGACTATAGAACCGTTTTGCAATTTCGGACTAGAGAACCTTTTTTTAAAATTCGGATTAGAGAACCTATTTCTATATTCGGACTAGAGAACCTTTTTTTAAATTCGGACTATATTTTCATATTCGGACTAGAGAACCGTTTTTAAAATTCGGATTAAAGAACCTCTTTTAATATTCGGATTAGGGAACCTTTTTTTAAAATTCGGACTATAGAACCTTCGAAATAAAGAACCGTCGGATTAAAGAACCTTCGGACTTAAGAACCGTCGGAATAAAGAACCGTCGGACTATAGAGCTTCCACCTATTCCCTTACCTATCTGACATTACAGTTTCTACAGAAAAAGTATTTATTTGAAAAAACTAACAATCGGCTTTTTGACCAGTGAAATAATGTAAACTGGGCTCAAAAAGAAACTTGTAATTTTTCACAAGGTAATATCTTAAAATCCTGTCAATATAAATGAACCAAAATTGCACACAGGATTACTTCAATACTCTTGTCAAACTGACACAACAGCAATATGCATTGACATTGAACAGCTTCCTGGACCACATTCACACCCCAATAATTGACACCAAACACAGGAAATCTGTGAGTAAGTGGAATAGTGTGGAACACGACCGGTTTTTTGAAGAAAGTATGTGAAAAGCAGAAGCAGCTCCATTCCACATAATTGCATTTACTCTGTGGAAATTATCACCTGTGTAATGATCTTGCATGCATTCTCACGGATTTCATTTGCTGGGTGCCAATTATTCGCCTGTGAATGTGGTCCAGGAAGCTGTTCCGTGTCAGTTTTTAAGATATGACCTTGAGAAAAATGATAAGTTTCTTTTTGAACCAGTTTATATAGCACGACTGAAAATGTTAGTGATTCGGAAATTGATAACGCAAACCAAATTTGAATTTGTTTTTGTTTTGAAACTTACCTGTGTCTGAGTTCCGTGTTTGCCCATTTGTCGTATAATGACCAATTGTATGGGAACTAACAGAAATGCACTAAGAAGTCCGAGAAAAGCTAATTCCCAACCCACGAAGAAAATGAGTATAATCACAACACACACTAGCTGTTAAGAGGGAAAAAAGCACATAAAATTAAATCAATTAAGGCGTCGTTTTCACGTATTTTTGTGGGACATGAGAGCACATTTAATTTTTTGAAATTCGGGATATAATACACACTTTATGGCAAACGATTTAAAATTGATATTTTTGAAATTTTATAGTCCAGGCTTCGAAGTAAGTTGTATAAATCTAATGATTATGTACTTAAAGTGTATGTAGCTAGGATGAAAAGCCGTTCATCAAAATGAACATTTTTAACCTTTTGTATTGAAGATATAGATTTTTTCCCAAAAACACCAAAAACATTTACAATTATGCTAGACAAAATAGGTTGGAATGAAAAATAGAATGTGCACCTGCTAATGGCCATATTTTCGATATTGTTAGAGTGATGAAATGACGCTTTCTTTAGTGTCAATTCTAAACATTACCCTCACCCCCTGTACCCCCCCCCCTCCCCTGCCCAGCCAATCAATGCTGGGTACTACTGAGTGCACATGAACATTATGTCAGGATTCAACATTGATTGGGGGGAACTGGGGCTCATTTGCAAAACCGTACTAATTTCATTCAAACCCTTTTGTCCAGAGTTGTTTGTAGGTCTTTTTGGGAAAACATGTATTATCATCACTATGGAAGGTCAAATTTTTCAATTGATGGTCGGCTTTTCATCCCAGCTACCTACAGTTTCAATGCATATATCATTAGATTGATAAGCTTACTTCGCAGACTTTTGTAATTGAACATGGTTGATATGATAATGATGACGATCGGGAGGATTGGGCAATTCATAAAATTTGGGTGGATATGCTCCCCCATGGAACTGAAAATAAACGATAAATTTCAAAACGTTTGACAAATATTTGTGAAACAAATAAAAGATGATTAAAATAGAAATATTTGACAAACATTTTGCTCCATAAACATTTGACAAACGTTTAAAAAAAAACCGGTAAATTGGTGTGTGACCCCTTAATACCCTTTTATAAACCGTTTGCACAAACGTTTGTTTATACACAGCTGTTTTCGCCAAACGTTAGAATTTTCGGTTAGGGACGCACCATTAGACTGCAAGGGGGGTTAGGAAGTTGTTGGTTTTTTTTGCCGCCGAAAGCGGCAAGTTTTTTTTTTTTTTTTATTTTCATGCATTTATACATAGTAGGTAGGGAAAGGGTTTTTTAGCGTCAGTGGGGAAAGTTTTTTTTGCTCATGTAGCGGGGAAAGATTTTTTTGAAAACTTCCTAGCCCCCCCTTGAAGTCTAATGGTGCGTCCTTAAACCGAAAATTCTAACGTTTGGCGAAAACAGCTGTGTATACCATGTGTATAAAGGTATACACCAATCCGTTTAGGGCATAACTGCGGTGTCCCCAACGTAAAACTGCGGTGTTCCAAGGTCGGGGTTCCACCAATTTATACTTGTTAGTGTGCTATATTAAAAACTTCGGTCGAAGTTTTGCCACAAGTTTAAAAAAATAACGGTTAGTTCATGAAAAAGAAGAAGTGAAATTTAGCAAAACGCGACGAGGTTTATTTGCCCGTAAGAGACCTCTATTGTTCCGCTATTGTATCCGCTATTGTATCCACTATTGTATTCTATTCATAAAAGCTACTGCAAGAATCGCGGCAATCCCTGATATTGCTGATGTCTACCGCCGGCGTTTCGCATTTATTAACAATCAAAATTATCCCATACTCTTACATTTATAGTCTTATTCTCACCTTTTATATAATATTCAGAAATTGCAATTCGGAAAACTACTAACTTTTCAAGTGAAAATATATATTCCATCGAAAATATATCAGACTTAATTGTATACATAGAAATCTATTATACCCAACCCATATGACTTGTTCACAAGTTGATGCTTTACAAATTACCCTCACTTGACCAAACACGCATAATACATGATCGAAACACCCAACAGAGTTTTACATAAGATTACGTGGCTTGTCTTTACGATTCAAAAGATGCCACTTTCTTACCCACTGACACTAGCTAATTTGCATGGCAGAAATCTATAGTGCGGACACTCTTCAGTCGCAAACCAACAAAATTCGTGCTATTTTGGCGTTCTTGCAAAAGAAATCTCGTGAATCGAGTGCCCTCTCAACAATATCCCTAGATGTTTGCCAATAATGACACACTCTAGAAACGCCAACATAAATCACCCAACAGCTTCATTTTAAGAATTATTTCAGTATCCAAATCAATAGGAACAGAAAGTGTATGGTCTACACATTCCAGGAAAATGTTTTATTTGTTTCTTCCGCCATTCTATATTTCCCTAAAATTATCACCTTTTTCTCCAAAATCCTATGTAAATGATTCTCCACGCTACGCAGAAATTATGTGCGATAAATCATACAAATTTGCCACAATTTTACATCACTTTAGACAGTATTGCAATATCTTGATGATTTTTAGGCATTTTGAACGGCAACTTGAGTATTTTCAGAAATCAAATATCGCGCCAAGGGGATGACACTCTTATTCACGCATTCATTTACAACGCAAACTTGTATCGAATCCCGGTGGTTTGCGACCAATGAAATGTCCGCACCCCTGGATTTATTAATCCCTGGTATGAATTATGTATTAGATTTGTCAAGGCAATAACCACGATCCGTTTTGTAATAATATAAAAGCACTTGCAATAGAATCCCGCTGAGTTCAATGAACTGCGCCCTGAAACCGACGGAGAAGTGCCCCATAAAGAAGCTATCCCATTGACCTCTACAATGTTCAACACAAAGTGAACGATGTTATAACTTGGAGGGCTAACAAACCAACACCGCCAAATTCGACTGACGTGTGTACAACGTGGGATGCTATGAGGAAATTGAATACTCGTTGTCTGATCATGCATGTTGTTTATGGTTCGGATAGCGGTTACTTAGCAACTCTCATTCCGCCTTGGGTTTATTGAATACACTCTATATAAAGTCATCAATATGTCGTTTCCAGTCCTTGGCTGAACTATTGGGTTCAGCTATTAATTTTTTTAATAATTCTGTTACCCCATAGATTTAAAAAACTAGTATTTTGATAATTAAAATAGCTGGATGCGGTATGCAGCTGACTGGGGTGGTTACGGGTCGTTAAAACCACTAGAACCACAAACCGCGAAATATGGATATCCAACTAGTTTGCCCCGCCGGGCTCCAAAGAACCGCTAACCGCGAAATATGGATATCCAACTAGTTTGCCCTCGGAGCTTCAAAATTGACTCACCCCGAAATATGGATATCCAACTAGTTTGCCCGCAGGGCCAAAAGCACCATTAACCGCGAAATATGGATATCCAACTAGTTCACCTCGCATGGCTACAAAGAACCACTTAGCGCGCAATATTTTTTTACCTCAAAAAAAGAATTCGCGGTTAATGGTGCTTTTAGCCCTGCGGGCAAACTAGTTGGATATCCATATTTCGGGTGAGTGGTTTTTGAAGCTCCGAGGGCAAACTAGTTGATATCCATATTTCGCGGTTAGCGGTTCTTTGTAGCCCTGCGGGGCAAACTAGTTGGATATCCATATTTCGCGGTTAGCGGTTCTTTGTAGCCCTGCGGATACAGAATTGTACACAACAGTAATTTTCAATATACGATCATGATTTGATAAAAAAAATATTGAACAAATTAAATTTCCCGCACTGGTACATCTGTGGTTCCGTCAATAGAGGGCCAAATACAGTAAACGCTTCTCGGATTGGTGTACAGGAAGAGTTATTGAATATGGCATCAACTTACTTGGGTAGGTACAGACCATGTTAGGTGCATTTTTTCACAGAAATGGTGCAGGTTCATAGCATCAGTAGACATGTGATTAGTGATTTCTCCCATTGTCAGATCTCCTCCCGACAGATTGTAGATGCGTAGTGACTTCTCGTATATCAGAGCCTGATGGGTGTATATTATCAACCAAAACAAAGTGAAGCACAAAATATATATATATATTATATTTTGGTGCTTGTAAAGTAGCATCTCACTTCTGGAACCAGCTCTTGAGTTTCACGCTTGGTCACCAGTTTGTTAACCCTTTTTGTTTTGTGTCATGAACTTTGACGCTTAAGTATTTTGTGTATGATTTAGCGTGCTCCATTGCTTATTGGTAGTTATTTTCAATGTACTCTTATGTCTTAATGCTTTCCCTTTTTTATTTATTTTTGCATATTATTGTTTTCTTGCTTTATTTTTTTTGCAAGGTAGTTTTTACTTGTCATTCCATCTTCACTTGTTAAAGGGTTTAAACCCGAAACGTCGTGTTTCTTCACATGTTTCAATATTTAGCACTGTACATCAATCTAAGTTTGATTCTTACGACATATATACAGTAAGCAAAAGAATTAAGGTAGCAGTTGTGTTCACCCCTGTATATTCTAAATAAAGACAAATGTGTCAAAATTAAAACAAGCAGTCGATGCCTCTACCTTTTAGCTCTGATTTAAGACCTTATTTGTTGAAATTGGTTGAGAATTAAAGAAACGGTAGTCCAAAACCTGATGAAGATACGAAATAAAAAGTTGCACTTTTGTGTTCTAATCAATGAAAGCACGATACTAGTTTTTCGTGCTTATCAATGAAAGCACAGCGCTAGTTATCTTGTTCGCGTACGCTTTGTGTACAAATTAATAGGGCATGTAATGTGGCAAACTGCAACTTTTATATTTGCATCTTCCTTGGTTTTTTGGATCGTCGTGTCTTTATTTCTTGGACAATGTCAACGAATGAGGTCTTAAATTCGAGCTGAAAGATGCAGCTATTGGCTGTTAGTTCCAATTATGACATGTTTGCCTTTGTTTAGGATATACAGGGGGTGAACGCAACTGGTACCTTAATTTTTTGGCTTACTGTATATTATAATATATATGGTCAATTCCAGCCAAAGCGGGACAAAATTCTCTCTGGGGGCCATTTTGAAAATGTTTTCCTTTTCAATTCTAGACTTGTCAAATGAGACGATCATATCTAGTGAATCATCAGGTGGAAGTGCCATCGGATTGAAAAATGACTTTTCTTGCTAGACCAAATAAAGTGTTAAATGCGCATATGCATGTTACCCACGAATTCAAGCCTTTTTCACCTGTTGTACGCCATAAAATTTCACTTTCTTTAATATCTTTCAATATTTTATGTGTGACTCATATACACTAGAAATCGGTGAAGACTTTGAACGTAAAATAGAATTTTATTACATATATCTACAAAGAAATATTTTGGTTATTACAAATTTTAAGAAAGAACCAGGTGTACAGTTAAGATTGTGTCAATTCTTCGAACTCTTTCCAAAGTGGCTGTCATTTAACATTACTGTATTATTTCGAAAGATTAGAATAAATGCTTCATATAAATATAAAGTTAGATTTTGTATCTCGTCGCAGGATGAGGATCTCGGATGGATTCGTGGGTAACAGCGTCTGGAAAAAGCAATTCCTATTAATTTTTTAAATAAAAATAAAAATACTTTTTCCGTATGTCAATAATTCAGGCTGCAATGGCACTAAAATGAATTTTAATCAAAATACAAACTACACGGAATATTTAGAATGGATCATTATGGCATTTTGGGTATAAAATTTTGAGAATAATGAAGTTGCCAAATTCAAATAGACAGAGCAAACAGTTTTATATTATTATTTTAGTAAAATCGTTCCATATTTTCATGCAGCAATATTCTATTAAATCGTGTTTGACAGTTCCTATGTACTAAAACACTATCAATACATTGTTAACTACAATTTAAGTAGGGATTCGTGGGTAACCAAAATGTTCGTGGGTAACACATATTTGAAGGTATGTATTGGTAAGCGGCAAAATAGAAAATATTACAGAAGGTTGGAAACCATCATGCGGTTATTCCTCAATTGTGTTTCAATGATTTCCGTTTCTCTAACCAATTACATTTAAAAAAACAATGGTAATTTAGGATAATCAATCAAAACTTCATGATACAGCTTCAGTATACCTTCAAGAGGACGCTATTAAACAGGACTGTTTTGGAACCTATTTCGCATGTTTTCAAAATGTTAAGATGCATAAGAAACATATAATTTACGAGTAAATCCTTGGATTCGTGGGTAACGCCGAATTCGTGGGTAAAGCTATAAGTACTATAGTACCGTTTGGGGTTTGCGTTTCTTAGGTGCATAAACTGTAAGTACTGTAAAAATTATAGCATACCCATGGCTTGAATATGTACTGATTTAAACTTAAAATAAACAATCTCCTTGTTTTTCAAGGTTAGCATCTATTCGGGATTCGTGGGTAATAAAAGTTTAAACCGTCGTAGATTCTTTTTTAAAGCGGTGAATGTATTTTTACGATTTACAATTTTAAGCGCTTGTCAAACTAAATTCAGTGTCCAAAGTCATTAAATGTTAATTTAAGTTATGGCAATTACATTTGCTGGACTCGTGGGTAACAGTTGATACGTGGGTAACGTCAAATTTGATTTTATGGAATTTTATGGGTAAAACGTATTTGCATAAAATAATCACTTGGACCTCAGAATTATAGAACGAAACTTCGTTTCATGATATAGTCATTTATGGCATATTCACTTAACATTTTTCAGAACGATCATTTTATTTTTGATACGCGGGAAACAAAATTATTAGCCAAATTGACTTAATGGCCTCTAGAGTCCACAAACTTTGGTGGAATTCAATCGTTTTACATATGATGAGATATCATGCAAACGTCTTTCTAACGGTAATAATTTCATTTTGATTGAAGGACATTCAATGACATATATAGTGCTTTATCTTTGGATTCGTGGGTAACGCCAATTCATTTAAGCCATCATAACTTGTCCCCTGGTATGACTTGCTAGTAAACGCCTATATGCACAAAGAGAGCACATTGGACGTGACATGATATGCTCCATCAATAACGTGATTTCCTTTATTAATGACATTTTCAAGTGGAAAGTTAACATAGAGAGAATTTTGTCCCGATTTCGCTGGAATTGACCATATATATATACATATATATATACAAATTCAAAGTATAGACCTCTGGCAAGGCAACCGTTACTTAAAGTTTCACGGAATACCCTCACTTACGATCATTGGGTAAACCGATCATCAGACGGATAGTTTGTCATGATTTCAAATTTACAGAAATGTTTATACGAGTATATACATTCTGTGGTGTCAAAATCATGACGAACCAAGCCAACCAGAACAGTCTCTACTCCAAAAGTAGTCGAGAGTGCTCAACCACTAAAAATAGTGGGGCGTATTATAACAAGTTTACTTTACAAGTGACTAACTTTGGAATTTAGAGTGCTCAAACCCATTACAGGTGAGCTATAGAAACAAATTCAAAGTATAGACCTCTGGCAAGGCAACCGTTACTTAAAGTTTCACGGAATACCCTCACTTACGATCATTGGGTAAACCGATCATCAGACGGATAGTTTGTCATGATTTCAAATTTACAGAAATGTTTATACAGTATATACATTCTGTTTGTTTCAAAATCACCTGACGGGTTTGAGCACTCTAAATTCCAAAGTTAGTCACTTGTAAAGTATACTTGTTACGGTATGCGCGTGCGAGTAAGACGCACATACCGTAACAAGTATACTTTACAAGTGACTAACTTTGGAATTTAGGTTCAAACCCATTACAGGTGACTACCAAATTCAAATGTATATACCTCTGTATAAACATTTCGTTAATTTGAAATTTGACAAATCGGTCCGTCTGATGATCGGTTTACCCAATGATCGTAAGTGAGGGTATTCCGTGAAACTTTAAGTAACGGTTGCCTTGCCAGTGGTCTATACTTTGAATTTGTTTCTATAGCTCACCTGTAATGGGTTTGAGCACTCTAAATTCCAAAGTTAGTCACTTGTAAAGTAAACTTGTTACATATATATATATATATATATATTGCATTTATACTGAATCTTTATCAAGATATTGTTGCCAAAGAGATTAATCTGCATATGGTAAGGTTGAAATACATTATAGTTTGACACAAGTACAAAATGTAAGGCTGAATGTCGTAAATATT
Organism: Amphiura filiformis; assembly: GCF_039555335.1. NCBI lineage: Eukaryota > Metazoa > Echinodermata > Ophiuroidea > Amphilepidida > Amphiuridae > Amphiura > Amphiura filiformis. Next base: position 36,728,425 of record NC_092646.1, on the reverse strand, counting down.
TTCCTACCCCACTTCCTGCAACACGTGTACAGATCTATGACCAAAAAAAAAATATAAAAAAATTGACCTACCGACCCATTCCTTTCTACCCCACGTCTGGGCAAATAAACCCTTTTTTGGCCTGGACCTACCTACCTGCATAGCAGATCTCAAATGCACACCAATGCATGCAGTATAATAATAATGTATCTGGTGTGCAAGTGAACAGGCGAATGGCGCAGCAACAAATAGTAAACACATTATGTATGCATTTCTGAAGAACTCTGATATCGTCACGAAGTGTGGATTGGTCTGGAAGAAACAATAGCAAATGGACGTTCAAAAATGAAAAATATTTGAAGAGCTTATTTCCTAACTGTATTAAGTCCACAAACATATGTGTCTGAGTTACCTGTGCGATATTACTATGGGTTGCGATGCTATAGGTATCATAATTTCAGTTGGATGCACCATTACAAAGCAAACAGTGGATGGACGCACAGTAACAATACTGTGTAAGGCCTTTGATTCCCAAATGAGAACAATAGTCTGCATATTGTTAACCAGCATTGCTGTGGTAAACAATGGCTTGTTGATGGTGCAACTCATTGTTGCTAATGTCAAACTTGTCAAAGTATAAATTGTGATTGTGTCAAGTAAATGAGAAACGTGTGGTTGTGGACTTAACACGGTTTGAAAACAAGCTCTTCATATATATAATTATATATCGTTTAAAGTCAAAATATGCACTACAATATTAATACATCAAAATATCATAAGAATAATGGAGACGATTTTCGAAAGGGTAGTAAGGCCAGGGGTAGCCATCAAATTTAACAACAACAAAAGTTACCAAACAGAAAACACCCAAAACAACAGCAGCAAGCAAGCAAGCAAGCAAGCAAACAAGGAAACAAACAAACAAACAAACAAACAAACAGACAAACGAACAATTTTACACGTTTCAGAAATGTTTCACAGAATTAGACGCTCTTAAAGATTTTTGCAATGAGTTCCATAACATATGATTGGTACCCATAAGTTTTCATTTATATTGACAATCTGGTAGAAGATGAGGATATTGATGACGAGGATGACGACGGCGATGATGATGGCGATGAAACGGAGAATAACAGGTTTAGCGTTTCGTCTTATTATAATTGAAGACAGATATAAAAAGACTAGTTCGCGTCTGAAATTCTGATAACTAGACAGAAAATGCCGTACTGTGCAGGTCGGCAACCAATCAAGGCGCGCCTTTGCCCTGACGTCAGACGCGAAATAGTCATTTTATCTCTGTCTTTCATTATACCGTAAAACAATTAAATATTTATTATAATTCAAGAAGCACTTACATCTACTGCAATGATCGTAGCTTGTTTTATAATAACATACAGGCATAATGGCTCGATGTAAATCACGAAGTCTGCAAATAATTTAACGAGGAATGTTTTACATAACATGCCAGGATATGTTTGATAATAAACCCTCCAGAGTGATGGTTGCCGACCGGCTTCATTGACAGTTTGCTTTGAGAAGAAATGTAAAGAACATGAAGTGTTATTATTCAAATAGCGAAAAAATATGTCAACATTTACAAACAAATCTAAATTGTACCCGTCTATCATTTAAAAATTGTTTAAATACCCAGGCGGCGAGTGGCATGATGGTCGGATAAAGCCGGCAAAACCGCTCGGACGTATGGCATTTTACTTATACCCGGTTAGTTTTGTGGGGTTCATTATCGAACCCCAACGGTTTTAGCTTGTATTTGTATTATTTATTAACATAGGCCTATATCCTACGTAATACACGTACTCCTGATCTTTGCCTTCGCTTTCGCTACGCTTGTTTTATATCACGGTTGTTTGAAGTAATCTTTTATTAATTGTTTTAACAAAACATTTTATAATTTTCAATTATATTACCTGGGCAATACCAACAGCTGTCACACTAGTATACATGTATATTTTATACGCCAACTATTTTTAAGATAGATTTTCCTTACCTTTCCTGTGGAAATTGAGGGCAAATTAAAATATATAAAAATATATTTTTACATATATCTTAAGTTTAGCAATGATATGAGTTATTTTTTTTATTTTATGATGAAAAAAATTTAGAAAATTTCCATGTTAGTAGTTTTTCTGATGTTGTAATGTCATTAACAAGTGTTCACCCATTGTAAGAAAGAAAGATTTAGGATAAACAGCGCCATCAGTATTCAACTTTGCTTAAAAACTAATACAGTTCTACATGCCATCAAACGACCGTGATATACGTTTTTAGTTGAATATAAAGTATCCTACCATTTCGCGTTCAAAAACCTTCCGTAACTTCTCATAGTTGTATTTAGTTTGATGTTTCCTTGGTAAAGTTCCAAGGTCTTTCACCTCCAGTGGTCGGTTATATCCCAGAGTAAGCAGCCAGCGAATCCAGTAGAAAAGTCCAAAGGACACACAGTTGACATAATCATCCTGGTACCTCATATCCTCACTTGGCTCTTCCTCTGGAAGCGAAATCTACGCATATAAATCATCAGGTGATTATTGATCATGCTTTACTTCATCTCAACTGCATATAAACTGGCCTCAAAAAGAAACTTATAATTTTTCACAAGGTCATATTTTAAAATCCTGTCCATAAAAATGAACAAACATTACACACAGGATTACTTCAATACTCTATTTTAAACACATGTCCGTAATCAAGCAGCTGTCCAACTGACACAACAATAAAATTCACTGACACGGAACAGCTTCCGGGACCACATTCACAGGCGAATAACTGGAACCCAGCAAAAGAAATCTGTGCGAATGTGTCCAAGATCCTTACACAGGTGATTATTTCCAAAGAGTAAGTGGAATAGTGTGGAACGTGGCTGCTTCTGCTTTTCACACACTTTCGCCAAGAAACTGGTCTTGTTCCACACTATTCCATTTACTCACAGAGTTCTTGTGTTGGGTGCCAACTATTGGGCTGTGAATGTGGTCCAGGAAGCTGTCCCATGTCAGTGCATTTTGCTGTTGTGTCAGTTGGACAACTGTTTGGTTACTGACCAGTGTTTAGAGTAGAATATTGAAGTAATCCTGTGTGCAATTTTTGTTCATTTTTATGGACAGGATTTTAAAATATGACTTTGTGAAAAATTAGAAGTTTCTTTTTGAGGCCAGTGTACTTTCTCATTTTGAATGCAGGCTATACAATAACGTGAACTGCTCAATTTTGGAAAGTAGAGGATGTTAAAACCTAATGAAATGTTAAAATTAAATAAACATTCATGAAAGCTTAAGGTGGTACTACACCCCTTGATAAATTTGCGAATATTTTTGCATTTTTCTCAAAAGATAATAACACACCGGTAACAAAAGTTATGTATGTTATAGGGTTATAATTAGGGTGGGTTAGGATTAGGGTTAGGGTTATAATTAGGGTGGGTTAGGATTAGGGTAAGGGTTATAATTAGGGTGAGTTAGGATTAGGGTTATAATTAGGGTGGGTTAGGATTAGAGTTAGGGTTAGGGTTATAATTAGGGTGGGTTAGGATTAGAGTTAGGGTTATAATTACGGTGGGTTAGGATTAGGGTTATGGTTATAATTAGGGTGAGTTAGGATTAGGATTAGGATTAGGGTTATTATTAGGGCGGGTTAGGATTAGGGTTATGGTTATACTTGTGCGCAGTGTATACCAGAAACTTACTTTTGATGATGTCGACCATTGTAGAAAGATTTCCAGTGTAGCTAAAGTGATGTAAACAAGTAGGTTGATAATTGTTATATCGTATCGAGCTATGTCAACTCCTGCCAATTCACTCGCGTGAAAATTCCACAGTTTTACCACTTCAACAGAAACTCCCAAAATCCAATAAAGTAGTAAAATGTTTAGCAAACGGAGAGCTCGCCAGCATTCGCAATTATGATAAAATATCAAAGAAAATACTGCTCCTAAAGTTGTGAACACTGCGGGAAGATAAAGCTGTGGACGGGTTGGTGACATTTCTTGGAAACTCAGGTCTGTTAAAATACCTTCTGCGATCGACAGTACGCATAAGAATAAAAATACAAGCAGAAAAAGCCATCGGAATGTGTGAGCGGGAAATTTGTGAAGATAAAAGCACGTGGTATTCCGATACACGGTAAAATGTGAGCAAATGATGAGAATCAACGATGATATGAGGATGAATACAATATGGAGTAGTGCAGCAGTGGCATTTATAACGCATGCGTCATCTGATGTCCACGTTGAGTTGTCATTACTGTCATCTTCATGTCCACAAAACCAATTCCCGGATTCCGAACTCATTTTGTTAAGTCCTATAAGTGCATTTATCAAATAAAAAAATATAGGTTATTAATAGTAGATAGTTACCCTTATAAAAGACAGCATTAATTTGTTTTAATTCCAACAATATTACCCTGTTTTTTCAAAGGAAACAGACCTAAATCATAATCCTTTATTTTTAAGTGGCAATGAAAGTCAAATAATTGGTCAATTTATGGAAATAAGGGTCAAAATATGCGTGTTAAGGCGTTAACCTTATGTTGTGACATTTATATCACGCCCAAAGACTTGTACAAAGTATAATTGTCATGTTATGCATTCTAATTTTTAGGGGGAAGAATCATTTTATAATCTTATTCATAACCAATTATCAAAAATAATACAAAACATTAACATTATGAGCTCACGCTTAGCCTATCTCAAGATTTTTAATGCTTAGAATGACGCTAATGTCTAAGAACTGGTGACTACAAAGAAAACATGCTAATTTGCATGTTGTTGGTGCACTTTCCCTCAAATTTCAAAAATATTTAAATTTGACTTTTATCTGTTAAATGGTAGTCATAACTAACTAAAGAATATGGCAAAATGAAAAAATAAATGCTGGCAAAGTTTTCGAGTTACATGTTACATTTGGTATGATTTTACCATGTCCCTATTCCATCTATTCCAGGCGGCGAGTGGCATGATAGAGCCGGCAACTTGTGAAACCGCCCGGCCGTATGGCATTTTCCATATATATACTTGGTTAGTTTTGTGGGGTTCATTATCGAACCCCAACGGTTTTAGCTTGTATTTATATTATTTATTAATATAGGCCTATTTGTTTGTGATATTTCAAGCGTTTTAAAATTTGAAAATAAGCCCATTCAAATACACGGTTGACGATGGAAATTTACTGAATTTAGAGAATGCACGGCGCATACCACCTGATCTATTCGTCACTTCACTTCACTACACATATTTCCCACTCCTGTAAGCACCATATAGTGTGTATAGCCTATGTGTATGTCCACTGACGGTATGTCGAACCACCGCTAGTTTTAAGCTTACCTAACGCTAACGCTAACCCTAAACCTAACCCTAAACCTAACGCTAACCCTAAAAATTCTGACTAGCGGTGGTTCGGACTGACGGTGTTTCGGACTGACGGAAAGACCCCCTATCCTGGGGTACACGCCATATATCGGTGTTGAAACGGGTAAAATTTTGAGCTACACCTTTTCACGTTAAGATTAATTTCTCGGCTAAATTAAACTGGACGGAGAGTTTTTGTGTCATGTGATCACATACACCTATAATGCTTTGGATTTTAATGTAAGCATAAAAGTCGGTCAAATTGTAAAAATTGTAATGTATTCAAAAATAATAAGATTAGGTGTATCACAAGGGTAAATTATTGTTAGTTCAAAAGGCCTGTTATTTATGCACAAATTAAAATTTAAAGTACGCCAATGTAGGTATTTGAATTCCTGTTATGCCCTAGAATAAGTGCACAAAAAATATGCAAATTTTATGTTGATGAACTCATATCTCTGGAATCATACATGTAAAAACTTTTGGGGATATCTCAGATATTCAAGAATAATATAAGGTCAAAATATCTTATATCTACTTCAAATGTTGTTTTTTCGTTTTAAGGAGGCACCTTTTTTCCCATGTTCTGCCGCCCTAATAGCGAACCTTTTTATAGTTAGAGATAGCGATCCTTTTTAAGATAGCAAACTATTTTTGAAATTGGATATAGCAAACCTTATTTGAACCGTGTACGTATATCATCATCATCATCATCATCATCATCATCATCATCATCATCCTCATCATCCTCATCATCATCATCATCCTCATCATCATCATCATCATCTCATCTTCATCATCCTCATCATCATCACCATCAGTCGGCTGCGGAGCAGGCGACTACAAGCTTTCCCAAACTGTTGCGATCTTGGGCAAGCGAAACAATTTTGTTTGGCTGCAGCATCCCTTCAGTATCTCCCAGGAGGTGCTGTACATACTGTAAGTACAGTGTCCGCGGTCGTCCCGGTTTCCTCTTCCCATGTGGTGGAATATAAAGGGCATATTCTTTCACAGGCTCGTAATCTTCAAGACGCAGTATATGGCCGAGAAATTTGAGTTGATGAATCTTGACTCTGGCAACCAGTGGAGTGGTGTTGGTCAGATTGTAGATGGTTTCATTTGGGATCCGATCCACGCGCTTGATGTGTAACATGACTCTGTAGCAAGATGTTGCAAAGGCATTGATCTTGTTTTAAATGTCCTCACACCCGTACAGAAGGATAGTACGTATATAGAGATAGCGATCCTTATTTGAAATTAGAGATAACGAATTTCATTTGAAATTATGATATCAAACTTTAGAAGTAATGAACATGATTTGTAATTAGTATGTCTTAAGGGGATACTACATGCACCCTTCGATAAATTTGTGACTATTTTTGCACTTTTCACAAAAACTAATAACACACTGGTAACAAAAGTTATGTATATTATAGGGGCAAGGAATCCAATTGCTACACTGGAATTTCAGTGACCCAAGACAAGCGGTTCGTCATTTATGATAAGAAATGAGGTACCGCTAGGGTGTACCTCATTTCCTATCATATATACTGAACCGCTTGTCTTGAGTCACTGAATTCAGTGTAGTAATTGCATTCCTTGCCCCAATAATATACATAACTTTTGTTACCAGTGTGTTTGTAGTTTTTGAGAAAAATACAAAAATAGTCACAAATTTACCACAGGGGTGTAGTACCCCTTTTTAGTACCACCTTTTTTGTAATTACTGATACCGAACCTTAGAGATAGGGGACCTTAAGGGTAGACGAGGTATTGTTGGTCGAAGCAACGTAAAAAGCGATTTTCATTATCTAAATCAATATATTATTGAAAAATAACACCTTGATGTTTTTCAAAAGTTCATTTTACAAATCGTATACTTTGCAAACTTGCTTAATTTATTGTTGTTAATGAGTTATGTACGTTTTACAAAAGTGTTGTTGTTTCAGCCCTCTTTACAACGTAACTCAAGAACCGCAGCACCTATAAAAGTATATCTGTGATATTTTAATTCTTCTACACACTCGCTATGAATTGAGCAATGCAGTTTTTGCTAAAGCTCACTACCATTCATAAGATGCTGTGAACTACCAAATCACAACAGTTTAAAATATTTAATAACCTTAAGTATCGATTTCCTGGGTGGGCAATTTGATTTATTTTTGCTCTCAAATTAGGGACAATAATTGACTGGGCGGGCAGCGGTAATTCACTGCATCCAGGCATTTTATTGGATTTTCGGAAATGTAGACCTGTTTTTGCGTAGAATTTGGCTTGGATGTAAAAAAAAAGCGGACTTTACCGTGCCCCTAAATGCATGCCGATATAGCATATTTATGCAGCAACTGTCAAGAAAAATCCGTATTATATTTCACTTTGGACTTTAAAAAATCTTATACTATAATTATCACTCATGTAGCAACACTCTAATTTCACACTATTCATTTACACTCTAATTTCACACTATTCATTTACACTCTAATTTCACATTATTCATTTACACTCTAATTTCACACTATTCATTTACACTCTAATTTCACACTATTCATTTGCACTCTAATTTGACACTATTCATTTTTCTGAATAGAAGCCCTACTCATTTATTTTTTATCCCGCAGCTATTTCCTTTTGATGAGATATACTGTTCATCCTGATTAGGTATATTATTACTTTGAATCGACAATCTTATCAAAATGAATAGTTTCCGTTTTATTTTAACAAGCAACTGAATATATGAATACAAAAGCCACCTAAGTCCATACTTTGGCCAAATTGAGTTAAGCATGGGAAATTGTTGCTATACATAGGCCTGTCATATGCATGAAAGAACAACTCAAATTCATTCTCTGTGTCTATTGGGCATGTGAAAAATAGCATGTATGAAAGAATCACCCAATTCCATGATTTGAGTCTTGTAACACATTGATTGAAATCCAGTATGTATAAAAGTCCACTTGTAACACATTCATTGCTAGAGAATGAATTTTGAAAAAAAAATGGGTTTAATAAAGGAAAGTGTGTGGTTTATATTACATGGCAGAATGCTTATCAACATTATACATACCTGTGTGTGCTTTATTTTGTATTATCTTACTAGTGGTAATCTCATTCTAACATTGTTGTCTTTGTATATGATTCAAAAAACCAAGTCCAAAATTTAAAATGAACCCCACGAAGTCCCTGAAATGCTAATCGTCATACCTAATACAGGTTAATCCACTCATTTGCACGTAAAACTTACCATATTGACCAGGTAAATCTAACTGAAGGAATTAAAATGATACACGGGTTTTTCTCTCAAAATAACTTCGCATGGACTTAGGTGGCTTTTGTATTCATGTATTCAACTATTTAAATTAAAAAGATATCCAACTCATTATTTGACAAGGTTATCCATTTAAATTTGAAAAGGTTCTATTATATCCCCTTGGAGAAGACAAACTATTCAAATTTCATTTTTGGTCATTTTTGATAAGATCCTATCATTTTTGACAATGACTTATTCATTTTTTTTAAATGACATGGCAATCTTATCAAATGATGATTTTCTAGTCATTTTGATGAGACTGTCCGATTCGTTTTGAAGAGAAATATGTTCATTTTGAAGAGAAATCTGTTATATCCCCATCCGAATAGTTTCCCTTGTTAAATTTGACAAGTTCTATTCAAAAATGATTAGATCGTTAAAGGGATCTGGAATGAGCGTTTTGAGTGTTTCGACAGTATTTTTAGTGGGACATGAGAGCACACCAGACATATCAATTGCATTCTGAATACGAAGAATGTCTTTCTGATATCAAATAATTTTCATTTTTGAAATTCACGATATAATACAAATTTTATGACAAATTATTAAAATTTGATATTTTCACATTTTGATATATATCAGTCCTCGAAGTAAATTTTGTAAATCTAATGATATATTCTTAAAGTGTACGTAGCTGGGAGGAAAAGCCGACGATCAATTGAAAATTTTGACCTTTCATATTGAAGATTATGGATTTTTTCCCCAAAAGACCTAATTTGGTGTTTGGGTGAAAAAATCCATATCTTCAATACGAAAGGTCCAAATTTTCAATCGATCGTCGGCTTTTCATCCCAGCTACGTACACTTTAAGTATAAATCATCAGATTATAAAGTTTACTTCGAGTACTGTTAAATATAAAAAATATCAATTTCTAATTATTTGCCATAAAATATGTATTACATTGACAATTTCAAAAAATCAAAATTATTTGATATCAGAAGGACATTCTTCGTATTCAGAATGCAATTCGATATGTCTGATGTGCTCTAATGTCCCACAATAAATACTGTCCAAACGTTCATACCCATCCCTTAAGAGTGTCGGTAGGAAAAAAATTTTAATTATACCTGGATGAGTGGCATTTTCTAAAATGTGTTGAAATTATTTGATAAGAAATTATGAAAATCTATTGATGCCGAACAAATCTATATTTCTAACATAGGCGTAGATCCCGGGGAATGGGGGACCCCCCCCCCCCTCCCAAATATTTTGCCACGGGGGATTGTCCATACAACCATCCCCCCATGTTGACGCTTGTATGTGGGTTTCTGACCAAATTAACCTCATAATTGGCCATTTTAGCCCCCAAATTGCATTTTTTGCGCGCTACGCGCGAATTTATTCCACTTTTGCACCATTATTTCACCAGTTTAGCCTCAAAATGGCCACCTTTTAAACTTATTCTGTCGCTAAAAGGGCTAGGCTGCATTCACTATACTTAAAAAATATTTTCACCCCCCCATGTCAAAAAGAAATCTACGCCACTGATACAAAGTACCCCTATTGCCAAACCAGAATTTGACCAGGTATTTATTAGTAAATTTAAATGTTTACGAATGTTTCCCAGCAATTTCCGGTATCGGAGATGCTACTTGATCTTCAGTCCTTTGCCTGAATTCCTTCCCTTATATAGTCAAAATTTAAGGGGGTACTACACCCCTAGCCAATTTTGTGCCTATTTTTGCATTTTTCTCAAAAATTATAGCCCTTTTGGTGACAAGTATAAGATATGTATATTATAGGGGCAAGGACTACTGTTACTGAAAATTCAGCAACTCAAGGCAAGTAGTTATTGATTTATTGATCAAATATTGGTTTCCCTCATTTTTGACTGTAACTCCACAACTTTTGTCTGTGCTGAAAATGAAATAAAATTTCCAGTGCAGTAGTTGTAGTCCTTGCCCCTATATTATACATATCCTACTTGTCACCAATGCGCTATAATTTTTGAGAAATATGCAAAAATAGGCACAAAATTGGGCAGGGGTGTAGTACCCCCTGAACGTTGACCGACACGGTGTGCTCAGGTGTCAGATATAATAGGCCTACGTCTACGTGTCGCTTTTAAAAATCAGCGAATCATAATAAACTGATCATGCGTGTGATTCAGTTTTCTGCAAAATCGATTAAGTATATAATAATGCATCTTATAAAGGACCGGCAATTGAATGTTCTCAAGTGGGTTTTATTAGCGACCTGACACACATTGTATTCGATCAAGCATTGAAATGCTTTCAACTTTTGTATTGGATCGTTCCGAAGCATGCTCAACTAAGTTTTCAATGTTGAGCAAAACGTATCATGGTATACCAGGGCATCGACACTAACTCATTTGCATATCCAAATGACCCGTCTCCTCCGCAGCCAATTTGGTTCCGCTCCATCGAAATCTAGCTGGTCACGGAGGAGATTACCTCCTTTGTGTATGTCATTTGTGTATGGAGAGCCCTTTTTGGAGTCCGGAATGACTTAGGCTACGCTCTCAGCTAGAGTCCGACGCTGCATTGCACTAGAAATACCTTTTCTCTGAAATCGCTATAGAGCCAACCGGGAACACATATATTCGTTTTGAAAATATAGCATTAAAATTAGTATCACCCTTGTGGCTCCCGTGCAGTGGAAAACCTTAATTCTTTCATTAAAAGGAAATTAAAATTTTAATTTAAAAAAAACACGGATCCACCTGTGCACCTATAAAATTGGCACAGAAATGTGTCTCAAATATGAATTAATTTTAAGAAACATACGGGGTATGATGAACATTGACCTGACGCCATGATAGTAGGATCTACTAGTCATTTTATATACAATGCATATACCGTATTGTCATAATACCAACATTTGTCATCATATATAATGAGTAATATTTAGCAACGTAAATGTGCAGTTCATATGCACAAATGAATACTGATCTTTATGATATTCAGGTTTTTGTACATCACATATAACATGTCACATAGGAGGTCATACGTGTTGACCTTCATCTATTGTATTTGTTCATCTGTGTCATTAAACGCCATTAAAACTCCATCAGTATTAGGGCGTAGTTCAGTGAACTCACCGGATTGCTATTCAAAGTAATTTGATAATACAGATAATATGTATTAATGGGTCGAGGCGATTGCATTGAAAAACCTAATAAATTATTCATAACAGTTACGTAATCAATCGATAGTGCGGACACTTTTTATTTGCAAACCACCAAAATTCGTGATATTTTAGCGTTGGAAAAGAAACCACGTGAATAGAGTGACATCTCAAGTATATCTACTCTCTGCGTATACTATGGCCCGAGTTGGAGCACGGGTATTTTCCACCCAAAACGTTAGAATTTGGCAATTTGGGCAGCCCTGAATTATAGGCCTATTAATATATTTCCCCGACTACAATTCAAATATTTATTTTGCTAAATAACATAGGCCCCAATATTGCACAAAATAATAAATACACATGTAGAATCACACGAAAGGTGTAAAAAGTAATAAACAAAAAATAGCATTTATTCTTTCAACATCTCAGATTAAAAGTTTAGATTGATTGCAGGAAATTATTACTGTCATAATTATACAACCTATTTGTGCAATTCTCAAAGAGTTGAAATGAGCATTGAGCAGTGTATATTGTTTCAAATGTTTTAAGTTTATAGGCCTGAGGAGTATTAAAAAATACACCTCACTCAAGAATCCAACGCAGCGCGCAAAAATTTTGTATTTTACACTATCATGCTATTTTGGCCCATGACCCGGGCCCATGACCGGGGTGAATTTTGATAGAAAAGGGGCTCCTTGCCCTTTTTTTCCTTTTGCCCTTTGGTCAGAGGGGCACCTTTTTCTTTCATTTTTGCCCCAGGTTTTACTTGCAAACAACTCACCTACAATACAAAGCTGCTCCAGAGTATATTTCGCGGACTTGTAACTTGCCCCGGGTAACTAGTCCGACGAGTAGGACCTGTTGTTTTCTTAGTTTACCAACTATACTCTAACACTGATCGCTCAAGAAAGATTAACCACAAAAGTCCACTATCCTCACTGGACTTTCGCGATTCGTCTTTCTTGCGCCATGTGAGATAGTGATCATAGTGTGAAATGTGTATAGTCTGGTAACTTAGAAATAAAAGGTCCTACTCGTCGGACTACGGGTAACTTGCTCCAATGTTGAACCGTAAAATGATTAAATGAATAGGCCTACTTTGTACTGGGACTATGCACATACATGCCTTCTGTCAATCTCATCATCATAGGCTTCGACGATGACACTGCAGATCACACGGGCTCTGGTTAATTCTGCCACGCATCAATGGAACAATCATGCATCAATAAACAATAAACAATCAATGTTCCAGTAGATGAATAGATGAATGAAAGCATGTTCCAGATCAACTCAATTTATCCCTTGCGGTCCGTTTCTGAACAATAAACTCCCGGAAACTGAAAATATAAAAAGCCCCGTGGCAATAGGAAAACAGTAAATCTCCATGAATATCATTGAACTATAACATCGCCAATGTTATGTATAGACAACCAGGGATCTACAGGCTGAGACAACTTTTACTGATTCAACTGAATGAAACACTTTCACACAGGACATCAAACAAGGAGCAAGTGGACTCGTCGTGTCCTGCAGATACTTGTAGTTAGGTAAGTCTAACCATACATATATAGGCCTATAATGATGTAATCTTGTCTTGTCTAAGGTAAAGTGGCAAGTTTTCCGTGTCACGGAAAAACGGACAAATCCACGGAATTTACACCCCCTGATAAATTTTGTGAATATATTTCTCAAAAAATAACTACACACTGGTAACAAAAGTTATGTATATTATAGGGGCAAGGAATCCGATTACTTCACTGAAATTTCAGTGATTCAAGACAAGTGGTTCAAGACTGCGTGTAGTCCAGACGTGGTCTAATTCTACATAAAAAAACGGGCCACGTTATTTCTATAGATCTGCTGCGCATTCAAATTGCATTGTATTGCATTGTATTGCATTGTATTGCATCGTAATTTCATTTATGTCCATGCTAATTATGTTTACACAACATGAACTCACGCGTTTTCAAGCAAATTCGTCGATAATAGGTGATCAAAAGCGATCGGAATGTTAGACGTTCGCTTTTCGTATCTCTTTCCTTGTTGGAAAGGTATAACCAAGGGGGTGACACTAAATTCACGGTTGTTCTATTAGCAACGCAAAATCTATGAAAAATTCAGCTGGTTTACTAGCTAGAAAGTGAGGCCAGTTATCGATCCGTTATAGCTCGTTATGAATAATTCATGTTCGACCCCTTGGATCATGTTAATTGAGTTTGGCAAATAACAACGTTGTTAGTTTTGCGAACTTTGCCTGTTCAATGAGAGTATAGCGCGCCCGCAATACATCTGGGCGCAAAACAGGCGAAAACGATCCAGTTTAATGAAATGGCGGACGGGTATTCCCATCAGGCACCAGTTATATGTTTTTTCAAAGAAATTCTACTAATTTGATATGAAATGACATTTTGCAATAGCAAAGTCAAAATTAGGACTTGCTGTCAATAATATGAAGGAAATATGTGACAGAGGCAAGGTGAGAAATACAAGTAGTATTTAAGTTATAATAACCTTTGATACCCGACCTGACCTTCCATCATGGCGCCTTATTCGTCTTTATGTATTTCTATTATGCTCTCAAGTAAAATAAAATACCAATCTGCTCTGAGCAGACAATGTTACTTGGCTCCCAGCACGAATTATTGATTTTATACGGAAGTAAAGAAATGCACAGTGTATGTGCATGATGTGCAAGCATACTCCAAATATTTACGGTAAATCTGAATAGTGGTCACATGTTAACATATCATGTGTTCGGGAAATCACGTGGCAACATTTTAAGATTTCAGGCTTGTTTACTAGTTAAGTGCCATTTGTACTCTTTATTATTTATCTTTGTTAATTAACATATATTTTAAATGCTGATAAATCGTGGTTGGCTACCCATGATATCTGTTAAATTCAATGTTTTATGAATATAATTCTACCACGCAGAGGGGGTCACGCAGCAGAATTTCACATCACCTGACTTAGCTACATTTCGAAGCTCTGCTCTTCAAATTCATCAGTGTAAATTTCAAAGTTTATACATTTAATATATTTAATATGATACTAATTTTTTGTCATAACCAACTGGTACACGAAATACATGTATACTAGCTTATTACCTATACAGAAAGGTGATTATCAGCCTTCACTCAGCAAATTGACATGCCCGGCATATGCAGCCATTCTCCGTCTGGATAACCTGACTGTCGCCCTCAATACGTCTGGGCGCAAATTTAAATAACAATACGCTATTTACATATCAATGTGGCCTCATGCTAATTAAAGCTGCCCCATCCAGGAGTTCATCTATGGTATAACGTTGAGGAGATATGAACATGTACCGACCATCCGGGACCTACTCTGCTCTACTCTACCAGGGGGGTGGCACTAAATTCACGGTTGTTCTATGAAACCAGGAGGGTGAAAGTGCATAGGAACAATGCCGGAAACTACGTCACGCTATTGTTCGACCTAGCCCATAGCAAAAAGAAAAGGTATCGGTATAGTTGCGGCTACTATACGGGATAGTATCCGGTAGGTATTCTGGAGCTATCCGAAAGTATCTGCTAGCAGATACTAGTTGGATACTAGTATCGGTATAGTGGTACTATTCCGATACTATTCCGATACTAGTATCTGATACTATATAGTATCGGAATAGTACCCGCTTTCAGCTGGCGCCAATCCATGTCACATGACTAATTAGAATAATTGCCATATCGGTTGGAGCCAAATTGCTATACAGGCAAGGAATGAGTTCCTCTGATTCAAAGGATAATATATACTGTTGTACAAGGAGTTGTACAGTGTGTTCTATTTCTGGGCTTCACAATACAGGTATGGTTGTATTGGGTAACAGTTTTTGAACAGAACTTTATATTTTATCTAAATTTAGTATAAGCTTAAGAACATCGTACAATGTAGGCTATATCAAACCACGGAGTATGTTGAATTCTGCACCCAAGACAAAATGGTGCTCAATGCATGCAATAAATGTGAATGTGTATATTATATGTTTTTAGCATGCAATTGAGCATTGTACATTTTCAATTGCTTTTTGCCACAAATTTCAATGCTACATGTATGTACAATATTCAATTGCTACACATTTCACATTTAATGTATGTATAACTATAATCATTTGAAATTTTCCAGTGACCTTGTCCATATACCATGCAAATCTCTGGACATATCTCGATGACCATATTTGGGCAAAACAATTTACATGCGAAACAAATAGTATCAGACACTATCCCGATACTAGTATCAGGTACTATCCCGATACTAGTATCGGGCACTATTCCGATACTATTTATCAGTGTCTCCCAGTAACAGTATCGGATACTATCCCGATACTATATGTCCATATATGGACAAAAAATTTGCATGTGAAACATATCCGGATACTATACCGATACTAATATCCCACTAGGTAGCGGGTACTATTCCGGTATTAGTATCAGAGACTATCCCGATACCTATTATATTTTGATATGGGAGGCTACATATTTTTTAACGCATGCGTGTTCGTCAATACAGCTTTAGTCTCCACCACCTTCGCAACACGGCACGTGGAGTGTCTGGAATCATACTGACGGCGGAGGAGAATACTAGCTGGTCAGACAGTTTAATTTTATGAAGCATATAATACATGAACAATCACCGTCATTTGATCGATTTACTACAGAATATATTGTATATTCAAAATATAATTTTAATATTGTAAACCTGTTAACTTATATATTTATGTACTAAAGTATAAGGACACGTGAATAAAATCATGTCGAAGACAAAATGGCCGCTAATCCGCCTATTGTCTAGACCTAGGATACATATTTCAAAAGAGGGCAGCAGACTAGGATGCTTATCCCTTCCTCTTTATCCCCGATGAAACACGCAAGCTGAATGACAATCTCGCTTGCTGGTTTGGCTAGAAAATGAGGCCAGTTATCGATCGGTTGTGAATAATTCATTTCGATCCCTTGATTATGTTAATTAAGGTTGGCAAGTAACGACGTCGTTAGTTTTGCGAACTCTGCCTGTTTAATGCGAGTAGAGCGCGCCCTCATAAGACCAAGGAGCAATTCGTCGGCGGCGTACTACTATTTCCCATCAGGCACCAGTGTTTAGTTTTTTACAGAAAGTCTTTTACATATAGTTAATTGTCATTTGTATTCTCGAGTATTTATCTTCGTTAATTAACATCTCTTTTAAATGCTGATAAATTGTGGTTAGTGCACATTTATCTGTTAGAATTCAGTATTATTTGAATATAAATTCTAATACGCAGAGGGGGTCACACGGCACTGGAATTTCACATCACCCTACTTAGCTAAATTTCGGAGCTCTGCACTTCAAAATCAGGTAAATTTCAAAGTTTATGCACTTAAAACATTTAATATAATACTCATTTTTATAACGGAATGATATACGAAATATACCAGCTTATACGGTACAGCAGAAAGGTGATATACGCATGCCACCCATCCAACAACATTGCCATACCTGCACACTAGCCATGCTCCCTCTGCATGCCATGAATACCGCACTCTATAAGACCAGGGAGCAAATTTAAATAACAATACGCTATTTGAATAACACTGCGGCTCATGCAAATTATTTATTGACGCTTCCAGATAAATCTTCCTTGACTCTACTCTGTTTGGCTGAGTAACGGTACATGAACACGGTCTTTTGTGCCTATGTAAATTAGTGTAACCCATGGGCATGGGTGATTGTGTCTTCTCAAGTGGGTTTTATCATGTTAATTAGTGACACATATTTGTATTGGTTCGATCAAGCATTGAAATATTTTCATTTTTTGTACTGGATCGTTCAAGCATTCCCAACAAATTTTTCAATGTAAGTGCCTCTGGCCCTAGTAGAAGTAAAAACGGATACTATGGCCAGAGTTCTAGGGCTAGATCGCATCCAGCTTACTTCATATGAGATGATCTTTGGAAAAAACGTTGCGGCAATTCATGATGATTGACAACTACTAAATCGGCGTGTCGTTCGTATCCTCCGCTGTCAATTTCTTATCCACTCACTAGTCCTCACAAAAGCTTTGTCATAGATGAACTCCTGGATGGGGCAGCTTTAATTAGCATGAGGCCGCATTGATATGTAAATAGCGTATTGTTATTTAGATTTGTGCCCAGACGTATTGAGGGCGACAGTCATGTTATCCAGACGGAGAATGGCTGCATATGCCGGGCATGTCAAATTGCTGAGTGAAGGCTGATAATCACCTTTCTGTATAGGTAATAACAAGGGGGTGACACTAAATTCACGGTTGTTCTATTAGCAACGCAAAATCTATGAAAAATTCAGCTGGTTTACTAGCTAGAAAGTGAGGCCAGTTATCGATCCGTTATAGCTCGTTATGAATAATTCATGTTCGACCCTTGGATCATGTTAATTGAGTTTGGCAAATAACAACGTTGTTAGTTTTGCGAACTTTGCCTGTTCAATGAGAGTATAGCGCGCCCCAATACATCTGGGCGCAAAACAGGCGAAAACGATCCAGTTTAATGAAATGGCGGACGGGTATTCCCATCAGGCACCAGTTATATGTTTTTTCAAAGAAAGGCTACTAATTTGATATGAAATGACATTTTGCAATAGCAAAGTCAAAATTAGGACTTGCTGTCAATAATATGAAGGAAATATGTGACAGAGGCAAGGTGAGAAATACAAGTAGTATTTAAGTTATAATAACCTTTGATACCCGACCTGACCTTCCATCATGGCGCCTTATTCGTCTTTATGTATTTCTATTATGCTCTCAAGTAAAATAAAATACCAATCTGCTCTGAGCAGACAATGTTACTTGGCTCCCAGCACGAATTATTGATTTTATACGGAAGTAAAGAAATGCACAGTGTATGTGCATGATGTGCAAGCATACTCCAAATATTTACGGTAAATCTGAATAGTGGTCACATGTTAACATATCATGTGTTCGGGAAATCACGTGGCAACATTTTAAGATTTCAGGCTTGTTTACTAGTTAATTGCCATTTGTACTCTTTATTATTTATCTTTGTTAATTAACATATATTTTAAATGCTGATAAATCGTGGTTGGCTACCCATGATATCGGTTAAATTCAATGTTTTATGAATATAATTCTACCACGCAGAGGGGTCACGCAGCAGAATTTCACATCACCTGACTTAGCTACATTTCGAAGCTCTGCTCTTCAAATTCATATAAATTTCAAAGTTTATACATTTAATATATTTAATATGATACTAATTTTTTGTCATAGCCAACTGGTACACGAAATATACTAGCTTATTACCTATACAGAAAGGTGATTATCAGCCTTCACTCAGCAAATTGACATGCCCGGCATATGCAGCCATTCTCCGTCTGGATAACCTGACTGTCGCCCTCAATACGTCTGGGCGCAAATTTAAATAACAATACGCTATTTACATATCAATGTGGCCTCATGCTAATTAAAGCTGCCCCATCCAGGAGTTCATCTATGGTAATAAGCTAGTATATTTCGTTGGTTATAACAAAAAAATTAGTATCATTAAATATATTAAGTGTATAAACTTTGAAATTTACATGAATTTGAAGAGCAGAGCTTCGAAATCTAGCCAAGTCAGGTGATGTGAAATTCTGCTGTGTGACCCCTCTGCGTGGTAGAATTATATTCATAAAACATTGAATTTAACAGATATCATGGGCAGCCAACCACGATTTATCAGCATTTAAAATATATGTTAATTAACAAAGATAAATAAGAGTACAAATGGCAATTAACTACTGTCTGTTCAATTAGCTTAGATTCTTGAATTTTTGAGATATTTGAAAAAATTCAAAATTGTGGTCAAAGTCATCAAAGAAAAGTGTTAGCACAGCCTTAGACCTAACGTGATTTATACTTTTCAAATTCTAAAGTTTAATTTAAAACCCCATTTCTTTTCAATTTTGGTCTTTTCCCGCGACATTTTTATAATAAGCCGTAGAACGTCGGGTACCATAAACTTTTTTGAATCAATCCATTTAGAGCAATGGGGACGAATGTTATATTGCGCTGAGATAGTATTTATTCGACCATCCGCATCAAAAAGTATTGTCCAGCAAAGTAGCTATATTTGCCAGTATTCCTATTTGTTGAAATCCTACTGTTGAAACGTTATTATTTATGAACTAAGTTTTCTAAAATAGGCCCACCTTATATAAATACATTCCTTGCGTATTTATTTATTTATTTATTTATTTATTTATTTATTTATTTATTTATTTATTTATTTATTTATTTATTTATTTATTTATTTATTTATTTTGCGAATGGGTCTGAGAAGGTGTAGGCCTATAGGCCTATTATAAAACTACACAGGAATGATGGTATTAAACAAAACTCAATTTACATTGTAAACCAGTTGAAATAAGAACGAAATCCATAATTCTAATGTCATTGTTTAGGAAAAAATAATGCTCAGAATAATGTTATGCATAAAACATAATCGCGCCATATAATTTCGTGTAACAAAAACCGGTGGACCATCATCACCTATAGAACCTATCCAATAACCGGAACGGTATAACAATTGAAATGGCAGGACAGATTGGTGGACAGATTGTTTTGCTAAATTGGATGGGGTCTATGCCCTAAGTTGAGAATGGACCGTCCCACTCGATTTGTAAAAAGGTCGCGAACCCTTTTGGTGGACCCAAGTAATTGCCTAAAATGAGGCAAAATTGAAAAGAAATTGGGTTTTAAATTGAACTTGCGAATTTGAAAAGTATAAATCACGTTAGGTCTAAGGCTGTGCTACCACTTTTCTTTGATGAATTTGGCCGCAATTTTTTTTTTTTTTTTATATTTTAAAAATTCAAGAATCTTATCTAATTGTACAGACAGTAGTAAACAAGCCTGAAATCTTAAAATTTTGCCACGTGATTTCCCGAACACATGATATGTCAACATGTGACCACTATTCAGATTTAACGTAAATATTTGGAGTATTGTTGCACGGCTTGCACATACACTAGAGAGATTGCGGAGAGGCGTTCACTGCAAACGCCATACGGGTTACGGATTTCTGCATTTTGCGGTAGAACGTCATAGTCCCGTTCACATCCAAACTAGCCTCCTACACAGCCAGTTTGTGTCGGTCCTAACGCTCGTTGTTCCTAGTATGTTCGTGATAGCCGCATAGAGTTTGAACCAAGACTACGTGTAAACGCAATTGCAATCATGATGGCGCTATGCTGAGACAAATAATCTAAAGGTAATAGGAAGCACCCATTGATTCACCTTGGGTGCATCGAACCAGAGAAGATTATCTTCTTTCATCGAACTACTTTCCTCGGTAATGATATGCAAATACGACTGGCTGTATGCTCTAAGCATTCAGTCCAGATTAGCGATATTTGAGTTTTGCGGGATATTGGAAAATGAGTATAGGCCTATGTTCACACGTGTATGCTATTTGTCTAAATAATCTAAACAGAGTTTGGTGTTGGATGCCTAGGAAGTCTTGGTGTATATTATTCGAATAACAAGAAACAAACTTCATTATCATATAAATAATACCCTGTTTACTTTCTAAAGCAAAATGAAAATAGATAATCTAATATGCCTAGTTACTACCCAGCAAACACAAATATATTACAGAAAACGTTAAATGTCGGGTTAAAGGTTATGTGAGGGTCAATGGCATTAAAAGTTGTAATAACATTCAAAAAACCCTTTGTTCTAAACTTGCTGATAAACG
The DNA here is from genome assembly GCF_039555335.1 of Amphiura filiformis. Taxonomy (NCBI): domain Eukaryota; kingdom Metazoa; phylum Echinodermata; class Ophiuroidea; order Amphilepidida; family Amphiuridae; genus Amphiura; species Amphiura filiformis. Next base: position 36,706,961 of record NC_092646.1, on the reverse strand, counting down.
TTCTAGCACAATAGACACTTAAATATGTTTGCCAAATGATATATTTTACTATAGCATTTCGAATTTTGGCTTGAAATGTTGTTGTATTATTTTTTCAGTATAACACGAGTTTTCATGATTTTTATATAAACATACATCGATATGTTATCAAAACGTTTTAACTAAAACCAAAAACACATGCATTATCATGTTTTAAAAACATTTTGGAGTTTGCTGAATAGTATCCATAAGCAAAACACTTTGACAGCTGTTTAATGCACAACGAAAAACCAAGGCGAAAAATAGCGTTGCACGAACTTCTGTTCCCCGTCCCAAACAGACAATTATACCGCATTTATGCCGTAACACGACACAATCTTGCCTAAAACGCCTCTTCGCAAGCTGATTTTTGGACGGCATTTTCCACACACAAATGAATAGGCAATTTACCCGTTCGAATTCGCGTCGAAAAAATGTCGAAATTTTGTTCACTTCTTCATGTCTTTACGAGATCAAATTTTAACCCCCAAAATGGATTTTATTACATGTCGGACTCTACTTGTTTAATTAGGATACTTTGATTCGTTTCATAACATGATAAACATAACATTTTTCTGCATTTTATAATGCGTTTTTTGTCATTTTGGAACGTCATTTTTTGCTACCAACCGCAACGTAATCGCCTTACGGTAATTCCACGATTGACCAATTCACAATAGATTTCACCCTCTAGAGGGCATAATAACCGATTTTCGACTAATGTAGCTTGCCGTTCGCGTTCCCGTGTCACGTTTCACGTAAATTTCGCAATCTCTCTGTGCATTTCTTTACCTCCGTATAAAATCAATAATTCATGCTGGGAGCCAAGTAACATTCTGTCTGCTTAGTGCAGATTAGTATTTTATTTTACTTGAGAGCATAATAGAAATACATAAGACGAATAAGGCGCCATGATGGAAGGTCAGGTCGGGTATCAAAGGTTATTATAACTTCAAATACTACTTGTATTTCACACCTTGCCTCTGTCACATATTTCCTTCATATTATTGACAGCAAGTCCTAATTTTGACTTTGCTATTGCAAAATGTCATTTCATATCAAATTAGTAGACTTTCTTTGAAAAAACATATCACTGGTGCCTGATGGGAATACCCGTCCGCCATTTCATTAAACTGGATCGTTTTCGCCTGGTTTGTGCCCAGATGTATTGGGGGCGCGCTATACTCTCATTGAACAGGCAAAGTTCGCAAAACTAACAACGTTGTTATTTGCCAATATCAATTAACATGATCCAAGGGGTCGAACACACAAAACCCACCCAAGTCCATGGGACGTGATTTTGAGAGAAAAACATGTGTATCATTTTAATTCCTTCAGTTGGATTTACCTGGTCAATATGGTAAGTTTTACGTGCAAATGGGTGGATTAAACTGTATTAGGTATGACGATTAGCATTTCAGGGACTTCGTGGGGCTCATTTTAAATGCTGGTTTTTTGAATCATATACAAAGACAACAATGTTGGAATGAGATTACCACTAGTAAGATAATACAAAATAAAGCATGAAACAGGCATGTATAATATTGATAAGCATTCTGCAATGTAATATAAACCACACACTTTCCTTTATTAAACCTATTTCTTTTCCAAAAGTCACTCTCCAGCAATGAATGTGTTACAAGTGGACTTTTATACATACTGGATTTCAATGAATGTGTTACAAGACTCAAATCATGGAATTATGTGGTTCTTTCATACATGCTATTGTTCACATGCTCAATAGACACAGAGTATGAATTTGAGTTGTTCTTTCACACATATGACAGGCCTATGTACAGCCTGTCTCAAAAAAAATTGTGCAAGTGAAAAGCGCCCTCTCTGGCAATTAGAAAATACCGTTGTGACATAATGCTTACATCAACGTCAAGGGCGTAGTCTTAGCTCTGAAATGCCTTTTGTTCTGTTCAATTTGCTTGTTTTAATCTCGAGATATGTTTAGTTAAAGACGAAAGGGTAAAATCACAATTGTGCCACTTTTACTAGGGAAGAGGGCTTTACATGTAACAGTGATAGCATCAAGTTTATCAAGAGTTCCTTCGTGAAATCAAAAGAATGCATCAATAACACAATACAAAAATTATTTGACTGTTTTTACTGTTTTTACTGTTTTATCATGATGCAGGAATGATGATTCTCTTTTTCCACTTAAAAGAGATTAAAAGATAAATAAATATTTCACATTCTGCTGTACAAATTAAATACATGTGCATGTCAATGATTTTATCATGATTTTATCATGATAAATGCTGTTCTCTTAATGCTGTTATGTTAAAAAGACAAACAAATATTGCGCACTTATACATGTTATAGGTTAATGAACGCGTATTACTTGTTGGGAGAGATATTAGACAAAATAATGCACGCGTGCTGATGTTGATGCGTCTAATACATTACATGCGCCCCGAAAGGAGGAGTGCAATAGACGCATCAACATCAGCTATCATTGATTTACATGTACAACTCTCTTCCCTAGTAAAAGTGGCACAATTGTGATTTTACCCTTTCGTTGTTAATTAAACCAGGGATCGATATAATGGGATAGGCATCGTAGTATTACGTAACACACCGAAAGATGTAGTTTAACTCTAGACAATAGGCGCCATATTGCAGGAGGGTTAGAGTTCATAGAGGAAACGTTAAAGGTTAGTAGATTAGGTCACCCAGGCACATCACTAATGTGTTTCACGAGTTGTAATACCGACAGGTAAAAACATTGATTTTGTAAAATTCTCCCGATTTTTTTTATTACTAAATAAGGTTAGTACTTCAAACCATTCTTTGATGAATCTATGCAATATGACGGTAATTTTGAAACATCTAAGAATCAATCTTAAACATCTTCATGATATTCATTTTTTTGCGCATGGTCAAAGCATGCTCTTGCGCTATCCACAGACTATCCGGTGGAAACTTCAAAGCAACGATCATGCGTTAATATTTACAAAATGGCGAATGATGTAGTTTAAGTCGAACAATAGCGTGACCGGCGTGACGTAGTTTTTGGCATTGTTCCTATATGCACTTTCACCCTCCTGATTAAACATATCTCGAAATTGGAACAAGCCAATTGAACAGTACAAACGGCATTTGAGAGCTAAGACTGCGCCCGTGACGTTGATGTAAGCATTATGTCACAACGGTATTCTCTAATTGCCATAGAGGACGCTTTTCACTTGCACAATTTTTTTTGAGACAGGCTGTATAGCAACAATTTCCCATGCTTAACTCAATTTGGCCAAAGTATGGACATGGGTGGGTTTTATATTCATATATTCAACTGGCCTCACAATCTAGCTAGTAAACCAGCTGGATTTTCATAGGTTTTGCGTTGCTAATAGAACAACCGTGAATTTAGTGTCACCCCTTGGCTTGTGTTGATTACGTAATATGTGGAGGCAAATTGCAATAAGTACAATGAAATAATGAGTAGGGCTGGCTCCGGGGCGGGTTTCTTCTTCGTCTTACGTAACAGTTTTGTTCTCCAAAAACCCCCGGAAGCGCTACATATGGCGCTCTAGCTGAAATACAGCAAGATAATGTATCTAAGTTAAGTTAATGATGACACCCCCCCCCCCCCTCCCCAGGACTCTACCAAACCCATCAGGAGGAAGATCCAGCTGTGGAAGTGAACTGGCTTCGACAATATTCACCAAAGACTCAAGAAGTGGGCAGAGAAATACAACTCTACTTACTCCACCTCAACTCCGGTTGAAGAGCTAGCTGAGGCCATGCAGAGTCAGTTGGATCAGGTCATTGAAGAACATGTACCCAGTAAACTCAACTCAACCCTGGTTTAATTCTACCACCAAAAGTGCAACCAGACGGAAAGCTCGAGCCTTCAAGAAAGCTCGGAGGACTGGAAGAATCAAGGACTGGAAGCACTACATGCATCTCAAGAAAGAGTCTCAGAAGAGCTGCCGATTGGCATACAACCAGTATGTGTATGATATCGTCTGCAGTGCGCCTAGCAGTACTTACAAGAAACTTGGCGCCTTGGTGAAGTCAAAAAGATGCGACCAGATGGGAGTAGCCTCTCTGAAGTATGGTGGCTATCTGCATGCTGACCCTAAGGTGAAAGCCAACATCATGAACAAGCAGTTCACTTCAGTTTTCTCTGTTGATGAAGGCATACACATCATCAGGACCTGGTGGTATTCCGGCTAAGCTCCTCAAAGAAACAGCTGAAGAACTGGCGCATGTAGTGACACTCCTCTTCCAAGCATCAATCAACCAGGGTAGAGTCCCATCACAATGGAAGAAGGCATGCATAGTACCAATCTATAAGGGAAGCTGATCGGAAGCTGCCAACTACCGCCCCATCTCTTTGACAGCCATCTTATACAAACTCTGTGAGCACATCATACATTGTGCCATGATCCGTCACCTTTCTGAACACAAGACTCTTTCAGACAGCCAGCATGGATTCAGGAGGCGTCGCTCCTGCGTCACGCTACAAGATCTAGCCAAGGGACTGGACGACAAATCACAAACCGACGCGTCGCGACGCCATCATACTGGACTACGAGAAGGCTTTTGACAAAGTTTCACATCTTTTATCTCATCACACGTCACACGTCACAACATCATGTATTCATGTGAGTCACTGCAATCTTACGTCCAAAATATTTGGTACTGGTTATTTTATATTATTTTTTGTACTTAGTTATGTATGCCATATTTATGCATTGTTCTATCTTGGTTATGTATGCCATATTTATGCATTGCTCTATTATTTGATGATTACCTGATTTTGCCAACACTTGTTTCTAAACGTCTTGATGTTATCTCTAAACGCAGTACTCCTAAAAAACTATGGGTTACTAAAGGTCTAATTAAGTCACTACAAACTAAAGATAAATTGTATAAAAAACACATTTCTAAACCTATTGATGATAACAAACTTAAATACACTGAATACCGTAATAACCTGAACTTTCTATTTCGATTAAGTAAAACCAGAGAAGATGTAATAAAGAGGAGGGTCAACGGAATTATATCCTTGAGATAATCCCGTAGGTAATCCTGTCGCATCTATTCATAGTCCTTTATTCTCAAGTAGTTAGACATCCACTTGAAATATCCTATGATGTTATGTGTGTGACCGCCCATGGTTGACCAATTTTCACTTCAGAATTGAAAATATTTCCAATGTTTCTATAGAGAAATTGTTAAAAAGTATGAAACGCGTGTGCTAAGGACCTGCTGCTTGGATGGGATACCACATGTGGATAATACAAGAAAGAAATCGAGTGCTGTAAAATTTCCCCCAAATCCACCGTTTTTGTAAATATATAAATTTCTAAAGAAGAATTTTTAGGATTTTTTAGAGAGGTGATGATTGTTGATCATTTCTATTTTATTATTTTATGTATTTTCCTGTCATTTCCTGCCAACCTAATAAAGATATTCTGATAATTGATAACATTCTTTATCATAAATAATACAGTCTGAAAGTGGCAACAAGTAGCAAAATTATAATTTGCCATGGAACTTCAGTCATATTTTATCTGAAATCTGACAAGATGACAGGGTCTGCATGCATGGTGTGTATGGCATTATGACATGCACACACTGACCTATCCCTAAAAGCAGTTAGCTGCAGCTTGTGTATCACACCCATCCCGGGTTCAAACCCTATTGTGGTATTCTATTGTAAAGCAGCTAAATAGGGTGATTCATCATTTACTTTGAGTGAGCGGTCTCACACATATTCTGTTTGAGGATAGCTTGATCAACCTCCTCTTTATTACATCTTCTCTGGTAAAACGTCATTCGTAACTTCTAAAATTAATAACAATAAAGATAACACAAAAGAAATGTGGAAAACATTAAGGGATCCAAAATGAGCGTTTATTGCGTTTCGACAGTATTTTTGTGGACATGAGAACACCTCAGACCTATCGAATTGCATTCTGAATACGAAGCATGTCTTTCTGATATCAAATAATTTTCATTTTTTAAATCACAATATAATACAAATTTTATGACAAATTATAAAAATTTGATATTTTTCAAATTTTTGATATATAACAGTCCTCGAAGTAAATTATATAAATCTAATGATATATTCTTAAAGTGTATGTAGTAGGAGGAAAAGCCGACGGTCAATTGAAAATTTTGACCTTTCATATTGAAGATATGGATTTTTCCCAAAAACACAAAAAAATAGGTCTTTTGGGGGAAAAAAATCCATATCTTCAATACGAAAGGTCAAAATTTTGAATTGATCGTCGACTGTTCATCCCACCTACATACACTTGAAGTATAAATCATCAGATTTATAAAATTTACTTCAAGTACTGTTAAATATCAAAAATATCAATTTTTAATGATTTGCCATAAAATGTGTATTAAATTGCGAATTTAAAAAAATCAAAATTATTTGATATCAGAATGACATTCTTCGTATTCAGAATGCAATTCGATATGTCTGATGTGCTCTAATGTCCCAAAATAAATACTGTCCAAACGTTCATACCCCAGCCCTTAAACAATCTTCTTGGTCGTAATAAAACATCTAAACTCTCTGATTTCTTAACTGATGTCAACGGTGATAGAATCACAGATAATCAAATTGCTGAGAACTTTAACACATTCTTCTCTAATATTGGCATCACACTCGCTGACCAAATTTCGGACATGTCTGAATGTTTTACCTCACCTGACCTACTTCCGCTGATGAACTTATTACTTTGACTTCGAAACTAAAAAACAACTACAGCGATGATGACATCAGTAACAACCTTCTGAAGCAAATTACTTTCATCAGTGATACTCTGGCCCATATATTTCACTCTTCTCTTAGACTCTTACTACTGGAGTTGTTCCATCTCTACTTTATAAGGAAGCCAATATATCACGATAAGGGACGCACCATTAGACTCCAAGGGGGGGGGGGGTTAGGAAGTTGGGGTCGGTGAAATTTGGGGTTTTTTTTCCGCCGAAGGCGGCAAGGTTTTTTTTTTAAATTTCATGCATTTATATATAGTTAGGTCGGGAAAGTTTTTTTAAGAGTTGATGGGGAAAGTATTTTTTTTCATGTAGTGGGGAAGTTTTTCTTTTTTTTTCAAAACTTCCTACCCCCCTTGAATTCTAATGGTGCGTCCCTAAGCATAATTTTTATAACTATAGGCCTATCTCTGTTCTTCCTTCAATTTTCAAGCTTCTTGAAAAAGTTGTCTATATCCGCATATTTGAGTTCATTACATTTCACAACATTCTAACACCTCGCCAATTTGGTTTTAGACCACAGAGATCAATTTTTATGGCAATCAATGACCTTTATTGTAAAATTACTGATAAAATGGACAATAAACTTGATCACTTTTGGGATTTTCTTAGACCTTTCCAAGGCCTTTGACACCATCAACCACTCCATGTTACTCAATAAACTTTCCACCTATGGCATTTTGTATGGTATCAGGGGCTTTGCCAATAACTGGTTAAACAGCTACCTCACTGGAAGAAAACAATGTGTTCTATATAATAATACTCCGTCCAAACCGCAGCAAATATATCCTGCGGAGTTCCTCAGGGTTCAATACTTGGACCGTTGCTTTTCCTTCTCTATATAAATGTTCTCTCTTCTTGCACCCATACACCCCACTTTGTTCTCTTCGCGGACGATACCAAGATTCTTTTCTCTCACCAAGATCCTAATTCACTTGAAAAACTAATTAATAACGAACTCTATCATATCTCTAACTGGTTTAAATTAAATAAACTCTCATTAATATTTAAAAAAACAACTAATTACATTATCTTCAAAAATACATTCTGTAATAAACCTAACATTAACCTAAACATTAAAATTGATAAAACTAATAGCATAGGTGTATGTAATAGGCCTACAATCGATTATTTAATTTCATTTAATTTTATTATGTTCTTGTATCATTACAGGTTATAAAGACTTATACTTGTTTAGTCTTTATCAGTCATTTATTTTTAAAACTTGCTGATCACAGCGTCGCGTGACTCTAATTACATTTTGTATATTAAACAATATTAAACTAAACTTGTTTTGCAGAATGGTAGAGTATTCTCATTGATATTGTCCGGGAATATTGTCTAGCTTTATCTGTTGGTATATTTTATTTTCACATTATGGATCACACCGAGCTGTTACGAATTTTATCAAAGTTGAGCAATGCGCCAGAGACGAAGGTAAGCTTATAATAACACATTTTCTTTTGTATTCAGTACCTCCAGCTACATTACACACGGGCTTTTGTACAGATGTTTCTAGAATTGTATCACAATAAACGTTTATACCAGTACGACGGCAACTTTAGCTCACTTCCGGTATTTTTACCGGCGTGACCTTTGCTGTTACGTAACAAAATGTTGAAAATAAGACGTCAAAGACGGTTTTTTTGGAAATACTCAAAAAATGGAATACACAAGCTATTTCTCGCTTAATTCCCGTATTGGGCCCATAGACAAGATATGAAACATGAGTTTAAAACAAACAGTAACGTGTAAATGTCCAATTATTGTGGACAAATGAATGTTTATTGTGCGCGAAGTAGCCTAAAAAATGAGAAAAAATGCAATGCAAACGCCGGTCGTATGCTTTTCTGTAATGATAGATATTATTTACTCACTGTTGTAGATATAACCATTTTAGTGATCGTGACATGCAATTTTTCTCATTTTCCCGGCTACTTTGGACATGTTCAAGCTTCTTTATTTTCAATATAATTCAACTTTACTCGTTTTTTTGTTGCTTTACACTAATGTTTGGTATCTTATCCGTGGTCACGGTACGTAATTTAAGCAAAAAACGACCCGTGTCTCCCATTTCTGGAGCTATTTCGCTAAAACACGTTTGCTGGCCAAATTTTCAACATTTTTACGTAACCCGCGCTCTTCAGCCCGTATAAATTTTCTATCGAACAAAAGAGGTCACGAAGTTCCCGTCGTACTGATACCTATAGGCGATATATCCCGGCGCCCGCACTCCGTGTATCCGCGGGTAGGCATTTTCGTGAAATATGTCGAACGAAAAACACCAAAAAGAGTTATCGATACATCATTTAGTCTAGTGCCCAAGCAGAAAATCAAAAAGTATGGGCCACATGACATTTTTTGTGCAGTTTCTTTGTCTGTGGTACCTACTGATACAGGATGTGCATGATGTCACCCTGGTATCTTTGGGCATTTTAGAATATCCAAAATGGCCGCCATGGTGATCGCCGTAACATAAAAATGGCTATAGCTAGGAGATACTTATTTTAGTGCCGATGTATAGGTTTATGGGGTCAAAGATTTTAAATGTACCATTATATCATTTATTGCTGATTTCCATCTTTAAAAATTCAAGATGGTGGACAAAACGTTATCCAAATACTAAACACAGCATTATGAGATTTAAGTTTTATACAGTACAGTACTATACTTCCACGTCCAACTGCCTCTGTGGTCTAGCGGTAAAGACCTAGATTCATAAAAAACGAAGAAACGGATCGCTGGTTCGAATCCCATTAAAGCCGCGGAAGCTGTTTTGTTTTTTATAATGCACGATTGCATTCCGAAATGAGTCACTTGTCGGTCAATCATGTATCGGTACCCTTAAGGGATCTGGAATGAGCGTTTATGGCGTTTCGACAGTATTTTTTGTGGTACATGAGAGCACCTCAGACGTATCGAATTCTGAATACGAAGCATGTCTTTCTGATATCAAATAATTTTCATTTTATGAAATTCACAAATATAATACAAATTTTATGACAAATTATTATAATTTGATATTTTTCACATTTTGGAGATATAACAGTCCTCGAAGTAAATTTTATAAATTTAATGATATAGTCTTAAAGTGTATGTAGCTGGGAGGAAAAGCCGACGATCAATTGAAAATTTTGACCTTTCATATTGAAGATATGGATTTTTTTCCAAAAAGACCTAATTTTTTTTTGTGTTTTGGGGAAAAAATCCATATCTTTAATACGAAAGGTCAACATTTTCAATTGATCGTCGGCTTTTCATCCCACCTACATACACTTTAAGTATAAATCATCAGATTTATAAAGTTTACTTCGAGTACTGTTAAATATCAAAAATATCAATTTTAATGATTTGCCATAAAATGTGTATTACATTGCGAATTTCAAAAATCAAAATTATTTGATATCAGAAGGACATTCTTCGTATTCAGAATGCAATTCGATATATCTGATGAATAACCCTAACGCGGACCATGGTACTGCAAAGCCCAGCCAGCAATTCTGTGCATACATTTGCGTTAAGGGGGTACTACACCCCTGGCCAATTTTTTGCCTATTTTTGCATTTTTCTCAAAAATTATAGTGCATTGGGGTCAAGTAAGATATGTATATTATAGGGGCAAGGACTACAACTACTGCACTGGAAATTGTATTTCAGCATAGACAACAGTTGTGGAGTTACAGTCATAAATGAGGGAAAACCAATATTTGATCAATAAATCAATAACTACTTGCCTTGAGTTGCTGAATTTTCAGTACAGTAGTTGGCTTTTAATCTTACACAATTTACAAGGAAAACCATCACGCAAGCATGCATCCCATACACAATCACCGTAAGTCAAATATACGAACGGAATCACAGGTCGGGCCATACGTGGCACTCGAGGGGGCCCAGGTTCATTTCCTGGTGTTAATGTCCAATGATAAAACCTATATGTAATGATTTTTATGAGACACCCCATCCACCCCCACCACCACCCCCATCACACCACCGCACACCCCCACACCCACCCACCATGCCCACACTCAAAATTGTGTTGATTTTTGGTCATTTACAGAAACTTGTACAGTTTACAGTTCAGAGGGAAGTGTCAGATGATGTGTCGGGACATTTTCTTCAAGTTGACACTTAAAAAGAATTTGACCAAATTTGCACGGGTCTTTGCATTTGACCTTTAAAATTACATCTTCCCGTTTTAAAGCGATTGTATGCGCTTGTTTTGCTTTCAAATAGTTTAATTTGCTGTCATTCTATTTTTATGATTAATGCTCTGCATGCTAGCCATAGGCTTCAACATAAGAAGTCCCAAGTTTTGAGATATTTTCTCAAAATATCAAGAAACTATCTCAAGAACCACTGAACCAATACTAGGCTTGTTTGTACTCATTTTAATGCATTTTCATGCTGATTCCAAATATGGTCATGAAAATTTACATTTCTGAAATTTTTGAATTTTTAAAAATGTTTTGAAACATGTCGTCTGCAGTCGACACCCGCGTGAAGAGTGTTAAAATACCCTCTATTTATATTGCAAATAGAACACTTCATACAAAATTGCGGCACAACACATTCATTCAGTATAGGCATATTCTTAGTGTCAAACTAAACATGGTCAGGGTGCTTATTTTAATAGTTAACTATCATTCGATGAATCAACAATCGAACTCCGTTACCAGTTGTCCCAATGGGCTATTCCAGAAATTAATGGCACCCCCCCTAAAGAAGACATGTGAATTTGTACCATAAATTTTTGGGAATTCCCAGACCAAAGTTTTATCCAAAACAAAATGGGAATTCCCATTTTGAGAAGAAAAATGCTTAAAAAATTGGGAATTCCCAGTGTCCCTAAAGAAGACAGACAAATTTTTGCCAAAATATTTGGGAATTCCCATTTCCCAAGCCTAAAAAGGCATATTTTTCTTGGGAATTCTCATGTCTTCTTTAGGGTTGTGAGAATATTGGCCTTTTTTTTGGGAATTCCCAGAGCAAAAAATGGTAAACATTTTTGGGAATCCCATGTCTTCTTTAGGGGGTGTGCCTTTAATTTCTGGAATAGCCCAAATCACTATAGAATATCCATGTTGACCAGTTCTATCTTCATGACCGATCTAGCCTTACAAAATAGTTAAAATTTGGTTTTAATGAAGACTATTCAGCCTAATTACTTGCTCTAGGTCTACCTATAAAGGCGTACATATTCACATAAAAATTATTGCTAAAGGGTAATAAATTTGCAAAATCGCAAAAGAAAGGGGTGTTTAAACCTGAAAACTTCCCGAAATTGGATGTAACTTTAAAGGAACGATTTCAAAGTTCACCGATGAGCATGCCTACCCGCGCGGATACATGTACGCGTTCGGGAGCCAGGGATAGACCGTACTTCCTAAAGCCGCAGTATAGGAACATACCCGTCCTTTTATACATCTCTATTTTTATGAAGAGCTTATTTCCAAACCGTATAAAGTTCACAAACACATTTTCTAATTTCCCCGTGCGATATTGCAATGGGTTGTGATGCTATACGCTGGCGAAGTTACGTAATTCATCGAATTAACTACCATAGCAATAGGTGAAAACAATTTTGAACATATCACGCTGCACTATAAGCAGGTTACACTCGTCACCTGTGTATGTCTGCAATCATAGATTGAATACAATATTAGTCTTTTCAAAGATACTAATCTTACAGGTGCAAGTGATCAGCATGGTTCAATGCAGAGGTACCGTGTTCAATGCAGTGCGGTATATTCAAAAATTGTTTTCACCTATTGCAAAAATTGTTTTCACCTAATCCGATTATTACGTAACTTCGCCAGCGTATAGGTATTATAATTTCAGTTGAATTTACCATTACCAAGCAAACAGTGGATGGATGCACAGTAACAATACTGTATGAGGCCTTTGTCTCCCAAATGAGAACAATAGTCTGCATATTGTTAAGTTAAATCATGGCTTGTTGATGGTACAACTCATTGTTGCTAATGTCAAACATGTCAAAGTAATTGTGATTGTATCGCACAAGTAAATGAGAAACATGTGCTTGTGGACTTAACACGGTTTGGAAATAAGCTCTTCATATATTGGTGGTAAGACCCTCCCCTCCCAGCCTGCTGTTTTTTATTGGACCATGCAGACTTGACACTTCACAAAACTGAAGGAAATTAAAAAAAACAATCTGAATAGCTGGTCCAGGTTGTATTGATTAATTATTACTGTACCTAAGGCTAGCTTCAGACTCCGTATTGTACGTGCAATATTGTATGTACAATACTTTTCGTGACGTCAAAAAGTATTACACGTGCAATAAATATACGTGCCACGACGAGTTGAATCAGATTAAATAACGCGCTATAACCCTGACGGTTCATTGTTTGCTAAATCCAAGCGAGGTCACCAGAAAATCTATGCAAGAGAAATTTCTACTGCTGCTGATGAAAAATCCTAGAGTGCGTTTGGAGGTTTTTTCTGCACTTTACCAGTAGCCCTAATAAATTCATAAAACAATAAAAATTAAATAAAGATTTAGGGCAAATGTTTTTACTCACTGCTCATCTGATAGGAAACTAAATACCGATACTCCTTAGTTTTTCCCTGACTTTCCAGACATAATTATGAGTAAACATCAAATTTAATGTTTACAAAACAATCAAATATACATTCTTTTGCATTTTGTACATAAATATTGATATCAATAATGTAGGCCTACAAACATTAAAAAAGGGGGCCTAAGAGTATGTCTATTTTTAATCATATACTAATTCCGCCATGCCCAAACATATCTTATTATGATATCGTGTAATGGAACCCAAATTTCAATCAAAAATAAAAACAAATTTGTTATCAAATACACTAGGCCTATACATTGTATTATAGGAATTTAATAGATGGTTCATTTTAATAAATAAATAGATTAACACGGGTAATGGACAAGAAATATTTGGCAATACCGGATTTACCAGAGAGCCAGAGGATAAAGAAATTGATTAAAATTAAAACAAATTAAATGAGAAAATGAAAGCAAGGACATTTGGCGAAGTATTGTTTTAGAATTCGAAGGAGTCCTAAATGTTATCCTGGCCCCAGGACACTGATTAATGTAAATTCGACCCATATTTATTTTATCTACCAGCATTCAACCTGTTCAATGTGATGTATGCCTATTTTTAATAAAATTCCGAAATCTGGCGTATCAACGTTGTATCGTGCACAAATTATGATTCGAGACTATTTCATTTGACATTTCAAAAGATCGGTCCTATAATAGATATCGAATAGAGAATTACAGCAGGAGGCTTTGAGGATGCCGTAATCCTCTTGACAATCAACCAATCAGAGAGACATATTTCAGAAATATGTTCGTATAATTGAAACTCTTTCAACTCTGAAATATATATTTCAAGTAATCTCGTTTCACATTTAGCAGCACTTTGGCTTGCAATAAAGCCACGAAGGGACGGTAATGCTAATATACGATTTCAGTCAAATATTGGTGCAAATATACGATTTCGGTCAACTATTTGGCTATTCTTTGCCCAAAATTATGAAATATTTATTAGTAACAACTCTTAGGAGGGTTTTCGAGTAATTTTAACGAAATAAATGAGGTAAAATAAAAGAAAACCCACTTACAATTTCGGACGCTTAACTGTGGTGTTCTAGGGGAATTAAGATATCACAATTAACATGTTTAATTCAAAATCGTTGTCCTACAAGCACGTGTTAAATGGCTCGATTCACATTATGTATAAGTTGGGACATGGTCAGATTGTGTGAACATTACAAATACAAACAATAAGGTTGAAAAAAAAGCCATTTAAAAATGATTTTAAAAGATCGTCTATTTTGTAGCTTACACTGATTAGACCAAATATCTGCCTCTGACGAAAAAAAAAAGTTTTCCATGCTGATTTGTTTTTGTAACGAGTATATCATTTCAAAAAGAAAGAAATAAAGGCGGATATTACTATTAATAGGCCTATAATTAATGAAAAAGTATAGAAGGCGTTGCATCCGGGTCTGATGAGGGGGGAGGGACACAAGCCGTTTTTGGCAGTTTTCCTATGGATTTTCTAAAATTCAGATCAATTGGGGGGCTCAAATGCTATGCCAAAACTTAAAAAAAATAATAAAAATATCAATATCAATCAAATCAAAACCAGAATAAATACATAGGCCTACAAATAATACTTAAGAAACTGACTAAATGTAAATGAGTCTCTAAATCAATTAATCAATCAGTAATCAATCAATCAATAAATAAATAAACAAATAGGCCTAAATAAATAAATCTATAAATAAATAAATAAATGAATAAGAACTGAATGTGCCATTTATATTATCATTACAATTTTAATATTTTTTATATTAATATCAGTATTAATATTATTAACTTTAAAGGTACCCATTAATTAATAATAATTCAAGTACAGTTGAATACAAGAAGACATAAAAAGATGTTCATCATTCCGTGCACGAACACTGCACTAAATTTACCACTCTTAGAAATTTGGCAACTCCGTATCAATTAAGCAAGCAATGATTGTGGCAAAATATATATTTTCCCGGTACATACTTTTTATTGTACGTGCAATACTTTCTGACGTCACGAAAAATATTGTACATACAATATTGCACGTACAATACGGAGTCTGAAGCGCACCTAAGGCACCAGAAACAAATAAGTTCGATCTTTGGATCGACCGTCGATTCTGATTCGATGCTTGTTATGTATAACAGACACAAATTGTGATCTGGGATGATATAAGAAACTAAATATCCAGCTGAATGTCCATGTATAATTATTTATTTGTAGATATTATCGGGAGCTTGTGATGTAGAAGACATTGGCGATGGTTTTATGAATCACGTTTTGCGAATTCGGAGTCGGGAAAACCCTGACATGACTGTGGTTGTTAAACACTCGCCATCTTACCATAAGGTACACTCTATTTTACCATTTTCCAATAAAAAGTCGCGCATTTACATATTTTACAGAATACTGATATTTTTTGAATGCTTTACAAATATATTACAGTAGCTCTAAACCTTTCCTGCAATATTACTATTCCCACGAAATATACAATTTTCATTGTACATTATTACTGGGTGGAGTGAGCCAAATGAGGCAAAGCGCCTTGCCCCAGGTGCATAACATTGTAGTACTACTAGAGTTTGAAGATCTCACACCACCAAAATCCCCTAAATTTGCCTTTAAAAAAGTCATTTTTTTTTTTCGCAGGAGTGACTCAGTCCTTAGCGACTGCTATGATGGTTGACAGCTATGATATTTTTTACAAAAAATACTTCTTTGTTTACTTCTTTTACTTCTCTCACAAATTACGTAGGATAGCACACATGCATTGGCATTATTCAGTGTATATTGGTTGTATACAGATTTGGGGTCAAGGGTCATTAAGGGGTCACTTCCAGTACAAAACAAAATACCTTCAAAATGCTACTTCTTCCACAAATTTACTGAGGCATAAAGATCTTTTGAGCGATTTAGGTGTGTAGGTTCTCTATTGTCCACCAATGTCGGGTGTATTTATAACCATGCCATAGGTCTAGTCATTTTAAATTCAGCAAACATGCACAATTATTGTCATTTGGCTAAGGTCCTCGTTCTGTCGCTTTCTTCCTTTCGCAAAGCATTTGCTAATGGCTTGTTTTTGCTGGTTTCTGCGCAGCCACTTTCGGACCATGCATTATTAGTCTGCATACAGTTTGTCCACTCTGAAGTACAAAGTGACAACGCTTGCGTATACAGCGCGTAAACAGTGCGCAGTGCTGCGTCTCTGCTGAGGTATGCGTGCCTTCAAAGTCGGCACAATGTGTGCGTCCGCGTCGGTACTTTGTACTTCAGAGTACACTGAGTGTAGTGCATGTGGCTTACAATCTCAAAACACAGTGACTCTGATTATAGGCTAATGACATTGGTAAAGGCTCGTGCTCTGTGAGCTGCTCTGTAAGCACAGTGTCTTTAATTATAATTGTTTCAATAATTTATTTTATATCTTGCAGTTTATACCCGATCAACCGTTACCTGCTGGCAGAATCAACTTGGAATTTTGTAGTCTCAACAAGTTTGATGAGCTCCATCCTGGGTGTGTGCCCAAACCCTATGTTCTCAGTAATGAACACAGTCTTGGTAAGTTCATGTACTGTCGGGGCCAGATTGACTGAATTTTGACGTCGTCATTGGTTTAACACGTAAACACGAAAATGTCTCAAATAATTCTAAAAGTGTAGGCCTATGTATGTTATCAAGCACTATTTTATCAGTCTAAATCCGTTGAGGTTCGACAGTGAACTTTTTGTATGAATAACGCACGGTATGTAATGATATATATTGAATATTTACCCCTTATCACCCAATGTAAAGTAAGCTTTGGTATCTAAGCCTGCCACGCATGGGGTACCGAGATCGATTCCCACTCCCGGCATTGAGAATTTTTTTCTTCACATTCATTTTGAATCCAAAATTATTTATTTTCATGTGAAAATATAGGCCTATACATTGCACTGGGAAATATATTTTGTGCATTTTCTGTAACGGGGCCAATAGAGCTAAAAAACGCACCTCGGCTCGAGGCGTCCACCGTCCAGGCAGTGTTGCCGTCATATTGTCTGTTTTGGTTACGCTATTGGCTGTTGCCACATTGAATAATGTCGGCCACCATCGTCTGTGTACTAGTTACGATATCGCTTCTGTACTCTGTCACCTCAACTCTGTCACTATCGCGATATATGTGACCCGGCAGCACAAATGAGCCGTAAATTCCCTAAATTGTATTCTGAGTTACGGTGTAAAATGTGTACGAAGGTCGTATTCATCGGTAACTTAAGCTGGCCCGACATCGATCTCATTTTGATAGTGAAACACTAATCAATTATCATATTGTTGAAGTGGATAATAAGCTTCTACCTTAGATGGCTATAGAACTTTTAATAGCTCTGGTCTTTGTTTGCTTTTGCTTAATCCTGTTCAAATTGTGGGTTACCAGGCATTGTATTTTGTATAGGTATGCATAACCAACAATTAACAATGAGAGAACTTTCTAAACCTCGTTGACTTGGGGATGATTTGAAATGACCGCCAATTATGACTGTTTGATATTTATTGCCAGCAATGTGGAAAAAGAGACACATGTAGAAACGAAAAAAGCTATAATTTTGTTGAAGGAGCAAAGTTTAACAAACCATAACCCCGCTTCTGGATATCGTTTGAAGTCAAATGATATACCATTTTAAGTTTATGATGTTTATTTTTAAACACGAAATAAAACAAAATTGACCGGGGAGGAATTTACGGCTCATTCGCTGTGAACGGTCACATATATCGTTTCTATCAAAAGTATCATAAATATCGCTCCAAAAAAGTTGCCAGTACCTCTATCGTTTCTATCAGCAGAAACTATCGCTATCACGATATATATCGTTTCTATCAGTCTATCACTTCCACTCTAACACTATCGCGATATATATCATTTCTATCAATAATATCAGACATATCACTGTAATTGATTTATTCCGTTAAGCATTATTAAGGATTAATATAAAAAGTTTTAGCAGTGGCGTAGCCCCCCTAATCGGATAACCCACGCTACGCTACCGCAGATAGGTAGTTGGTTTAGTGGTTCTATCCAATGCTTCATAACCATGAGGTACCTGGTTCGATTCCCATCTATGCCTATTTTTTTTAAGGCATAGGAAAATTAATGCAGTAAGTTTAGTTTGGCGCGCAATCTCAGCTAATCCTTTTCTGTCGATGGCTGTGCCTCTTACCAGACACCCTCCCTCTGGAATTCAAACCACAATTCGCCCTCTTCACGTCCCTTTTAAAGAGAAGTTTTGTTTCTTCTTTCAAGTAATAATGGAAGACCTGCACGACTACAAAACTATGCGGAAAGCTTTGATGGAAGGTGAATTTCACATGGAAGCCGTGAAGAAAGTTGCTGAAACCATGGCCATATTACATCGAAAAACTCACCGAAAATGCGTTTCTGCGGCTCAATTTACTGAACTTGTGAACAGATTTAAGTATGTGTTTGTTTTCAATTCTTCTGGTTTTGATTTAAAAAAATTCTCTCTGTTAACATGGTAAAGTTGTTGGTCACCCACCTTTGCGAAGTATTTTTGTGGGGCCTGAGAGCGCGTGTCAGACACATCAAATTGCACTTTGAATACGAGGATGTCCTTGTCCCGGGTCCTTGTGTTATCAAATAAAATTTTGATTCGTGATATAATACAAATTTTATGGCAAATTATTAAAAATTGATATTTTTGTATATTTTTTCTAGGGTTAAGAGTTCTCGAAGTAAACTTTAAAAATCTAATAATATGTACTTAAAGTGTGTGTAGCTGGAAGGAAAAGCCGTCCATCAATTGAAAATTTTGACCTTTCGTATTGAAGATAAACATTTTCCCCCTAAAACAACCAAAATCACACCAACCTCAGTGCAAGTTTCTTTTTGTTTTTGTTTTTTGTTTTTTTGCAGAAATGGTTTTTTACATTTTTTCATTTTTATATGTGTTGGTGTTTTCAGATGTCGTGATTAAAAAATTTTTTAAATTTAAACCGAATGAATATTTATTTTCTTGCACCACAGAAATGACGAAATGTTGAGCATGATGGACTGTGCCTTTTTTACCTTTCCATTACTGCCGTATCATAAAACCAATCAATACTCAGCTGAAGTCAAAGCACAACTTCCTCGCATCTACGGTGATCAAATTCTTCAAGAAAATGCGTCCAAGATCAGGGCCAGGCATATTGCTATGAAACAGTGTCTTGTACACGGTGATTTCACCACTGAAGCTGTTATGGTAAAAAAGGATTCCGCCAAAGTAAAGGTTAGGCTTCCAGACGTCTAATTATCCATACAACAATATGTTAAAATAAACGTTCACCAGAATAGACCTTTTCAAATCAAGATCGGAGAAGTTCGGAAAACTGCGCTATTTATTCAGTAAGGTAGGGGGTCAAATTCTACCCAAATTGGCGGACAAGAAATTTCATGAATCATGGTACCTTTTTGCGTGAAAGTACAGCATATTAAGCTAATGTGAACATGGGTTTAAATATTTTCCTAGCATAATGAGCTAACACCTCAGCTACTTGTGTGTTTCACAATAAGATACTAATGGAAAAAAAGGATCAATTGTTCGTCATTTTTCGTCATTTTTTTACAGAACGACAATAATATGCATCACCTGTTTTTCAAGTCGGTCTTTTAGACAAGACATTCCACCACACGCTTGATTGCACATTGCGTATCCTTGGCAAAAGTACCTCTCTCGTCCATAAATTGACCGTCGAAAGTTCAAACTATTTCATGCTTCTGATTTTATCGGAATGAATCAGTTTGAAAAGATCTATTGAATTGGAACATGTGTGGAGAGTATTAAAATGATTACCCCCATATAATTGCAGACATAATTAAAAAGATTAGTTTGCGTATGACGTCCTATCAACCAGACCAAAAATGCCGTGTTACGCAGGACAGCAACCAATTGCCCTGACGTCAGACGCAAAACTAGTCTTATATGTCTTTCTTGCCGTCTTTTATTGCAGATAATTGATGCAGAGTTCGCTTACATAGGACCGGCAGCTCATGACGTTGGAACGCTTCTTGCAAACTACATCTTCTCTTATTATTCTCATAAGCTTTACCCTACAGAAGAATCGCCAGGGTTTTACAAGAATCTTGAGGACGCCATGAAAACTACACGTAATGGTTTATTATATCATATTTTACACATTCGTATAACCATTTAAGGGCTGGGGTATGAACGTTTGGACAGTATTTATTGTGGGACATTAGAGCACATCATACATATCGAATTGCATTCTGAATACGAAGAATGTCATTCTGATATCAAATAATTTTGATTTTTGAAATTCGCAATTTAATACACATTTTATGGCAAATCATTAAAATTGATATTTTGATATTTAACAGTACTTGAAGTAAACTTTATAAATCTGATGATTTATACTTAAAGTGTATGTAGGTGGGATGAAAAGCCGACGATCAATTGAAAATTTTGATCTTTCGTATTGAAGATATGGATTTTTTTTCCCAAAACACCAAAAAAAATTAGGTCTTTTTGGGAAAAAAATCCATATCTTCAATATGAAATGTCAAAATTTTCAATTGACCGTCGGCTTTTCTTCCCTGCTACATACACTTTAAGAATATGTCATTAGATTTATATAATTTACTTCGAGGACTGTTATATATCAAAATTTGAAAAATATCAAATTTTTATAATTTGTCATAAAATTTGTATTATATTGTGATTTTCAAAAATGAAAATTATTTGATATCAGAAAGACATGCTTCGTATTCAAAATGAAATTCGATAGGTCTGAGGTGCTCTCATGTCCCACAAAAAATACTGTCGAAACGCAATAAACGCTCATTTTAGATCCCTTAACTAGCAGGAGCTTTTAGTCATATTCATATTGTCATTTTATATCCCTGCATCGGGCACTGCATAGCAAGAAAGTGATAAACACAGCCAAATTAAAAAGTCTCCAGTAGCTCCATCCCCATTTACTCAGAGTCTGATGAGTTTATGGCAAAATCATTTTGATAACAATTTTCTATACACTTTCCTTCGAAGGTTGATACCAAATTTAAAAGTTTAATCATCGTGAGCAGAGGAACCTTTGTTTGGAAATTCGTGCAATTTTAAAAATGACATAGGAAATTGTATCACGTAGCGGAACTAGCGTGAGTGCCAAGAATTACGTCGCCTGAATAGGCCGGCAGGTTAAAGGTTTACCCATGCATGTCAAAATGCAAATCAAATACCCCGCTATTTCAATTGTGCGCAGGCAAGTGTACAATGATTCCTGTACGGGTTGCTTCAGGCCACATAATAAGCTGATACAATGCATTGACTTTTGCGTGGTCAATTCATAATTTGTCATTTTTGAAATTGCACGAATTTCCAAACAACGGCTCCTATGCTCACAAACATTAAACTTTTGATATCAAATTTGGTATCAACCTTCGACGGAAAGTGTATAGAAAATTATTATACAAATTATCTTGCCATAAACTCATCAGACTCTGATTAAATGGGGGCGGAACTACTGGAGACTTTTTAATTTGGCTGTGTTTATTTACAAAGGGCTCGATTTGGGTTTTCCGACTTTTGCAACTGAGATAGTACCTGTATGGTAATAAGATATCACCTATAAGGGTTGAATTTACGGCATTAGCGTAGCCAGGGTTCGTGGGGGGGGGGAGGCAAAATGAAAGAGAAAAGTGGCCCTCTCACAAAAAATGACAGAAAATCCCGCTTCCCACCAAAATTCACCTACATCAAAATAGTGTAAAATACACGCGCACATTGTCCCTATAAGGTTCTTTCTTTGAAGACAAATAACACTCCGCTAGAAGTATTATATCCTACTGATAATACCGGGTCAAAATGATGCAACCGCAACCGAAATGTTTACCCCCCCCACCAAGAAAGTTAGCTACGCCCCTGATTCACAGATATTTGTTTCACTATGGGTGAGGGGTGTTTGGGGAATACTGGCTTCACCTTATTCCCCCGCGCCCGAGTTTTACGCCATAGTAGTTTCAATCATACATGTAGATTAAACACAAAATGTGGCAAGCTATTCATACGAGGGTCGGTCAGTATGTAATAAGAGTTGACTTGTGACGCTATATGTGAATTGTTTTCATGGCATTTCTCAATGATCACATAAACACTGTACCTTTGTCTTTCAAACAACACATGTAAGAATTATATCACACACATGATTACGTAACAGCATTAGCATAAAATCAATGGTCTAGAGTCACCTGCTGAAAATGAGTCGTTTTTGTTAAGGGAAATAAGAGGCTGAAATGAGGTATTGTTGTATATTTTATATTTTCTCGGGAATTAAAGTATGGAGAACATGGAGAATACTGCCTTTTGGAACAGTCATAGAACACAAACTTCCAGTTCATTTAATCATGTTTGTTGGGCTGTAAAGGTTTTAGTTTATCTAAAATGCGTGGTCAAATATGTTTTATTTTTGACAAAAACAAGGCTTTTCTTTATATATATAAACATTTTGATATTGCCAACAACAGCAAACGTGGAAATTTAAATTTTTCTTGCCAGTTCTGTTGACTAATCCCCAAACATTAAAACGGGACGTTTCCTAGAAAATATTTGAATCCGTGATTAAAATATAACTGTTATTCTACTATTGTTATATTTATACAAAAAGGAGTGGTATAGAGAGAGGCCATCGTTTGAATGAGAAATTTATTTTTAAAACTTTTCTGTTCATTTGAGGTTGAGATCATTCATAAAAATTCATATGAATATTTAAATTTAAATTTTGTAATATTTTGGGCCCTATTTACATGGAACTTTGCCATTTTCGTGCATTTCAAGCATGTTGCATCGGTCATCCCACCTACGCATGCGCAGATTGTTGTTTGATTTGCACCAGTTATCATCGTACTGAGTACCAGCTCTCACACGTGACCAGTCATTATATTTCAATCTGTTTCATTTCGGAGATAATCAATATCATTTATAATAACTGCTTTTTCATTTTCGCCATTTTTGCAGCATAATGTTGCTTCCATTCCAGCCCTAAAGTTGTTGAAGTTCCCAGACGTCCCTTTCCTCCCATGGCAAGGCTCATATTCTACCAAAAGCAAACTGAGGACCTAGTGTTATTTCCTGCCTAAAACTAGCCATATTCACCTTATACTTTTGCTGCTCGCGGACATTTTAAACACGTGCCTTTGCTGTAATTTAAAAGGCCCGCCTTTTTGCGTGATTTGGCAGTGTCCATGACTTTATGCTAATGATGTTACGTAATTATGCGTGTGATGTAATTTTTACATGTGTTGTTTGAAAGACAAAAGTACAGTGTTTATGTGATCATAAGATTGAGAAATGCCATAAAAACAATCCATATATGGCGTCACACTATATAATAAGTCAACTCTTATTACATACTGACCCATCATCGTAATAATGGGTGTAAACGGCGAAGTAGAAAATTATGCTTAGTTTATTATTACACGTCTATGATTTTGGTAGGTATAATGTCTTTTCGTTCCATTGATAGTACACATATCCTCTGATTGACGTCAGAATTGAACCAAATCTAAGAAATCGCTCATTTTCCGCCCAAATTGGGCAAATATCATACAAACTTAAATGAAACTAATATACAATTAGATCAAAATGGGTACCGGGCCTCAATCCGGGGCCACAACCTTATCTTCAATGTTGGAAGGCAGACCATACCCCGCGAGCCATTTGGCGGCTTATTAGAGCGTCTTACGATGACAAGAGCAGAACAAGGGGGGGAGGGGTACCTACCCCTTCATTAGATGAGTGCTAGTGGACTACCTGTACAGATCACAAAGTATACACATCTCACAAACTGTACACACGTCATCACTATTCATAATAATAAGTGTGGTCTTTGTAAAAATCTTTAGGTATAGGTATTTAACATGTTCAGTGGTAGACAAAAAAAATCCCGGTGGGCATCATTTTGGTATGAACGTTTCGACATTATTTTTACAGTTACTAAAATTAAGTTGATATTTGGGATTTACCAGGCCCATTTTAAATTGTACACTATTTTTGACCAAAATACTTAAAAATATTAGGCGGGTTAGGGAGGGTTGAAATTCTCTTTCTAAGCGGTTTAGGGGGTTGAAATTGTATTTTGGGGATTGAGTTAGCAAACCAACTCATGGGGGGTCAACCTCCTATCACCCCCCCGGCAAAGACCACACTGATAATAACATAATGATGTTGCGTATTTTTTTGTTTTTTTTATTTGAGTATTTGCTGTTGCAGTTTATTAACTTTTATTGATTATAATATATCATTGTGCTATAATTGCTTGGACCAGGACAGAAGTTGCCCTTAATTTTGAATGGGATATAGCGTAGGCTACATGATTTTAATATTATACAAAATAATTAAGGCCTGTGTTAATTTTCATTACAGTATCTATCTATCTGAAAGACCTAAACGACTATTTGACTCAGATGAAATCAAGTCTACAGTATCAGATATAGCAGGCTTTGTAGGCTGTTATATATTCGCAAGGTATGGTTAAAATTATTTGTAACTTGTATCTGGTATTTATTGTTTGATATGTTGGGTATAGATTGATCCGCCTCCTAATGAACCATATTTTGTAACACGGACTACGCTCTTAAAATGATCTACTCATTTTTGAATAGAAACTAGGGAAACTATTCATATTTCTCTTCAAATGAATCGGATATTCTCATCAAAATGACAAGTAGGCATGGTAAGTCATCAAATTTGATAAAATTGCCTTGCATTTAAAAAAACTTAATCGATTCTTGTCTAACTGATCCAACTGATCAAATTTGACTAGTGTGTCTTGTCAAAATGGCACCAAAAAAAAAAAAAAAATTAATAGTTTGTCTTGTCAGAGGGGGACATAACAGAGTCTTCTCAAACAGCGTGTTTATAGTGGGAGCAGATGTGCGGTACATTGCGGTATAATTTCTATCCGGTCAGATATTACCCGGATACTTGCTCACTATAAAGACTAGCCTATTTGTATGCACCGCACATCGATATCCTTCTCAACCGAAAGATATTGGCGCGAGATTGCACTTTAAACACACGAGGATATTAAATTGTGTGCTATATTACCGGAAGTAGCAGCTTCTTCATGATGCGTAGGATGCACGCAGGACATTCGGAACGCTTCTCAACAATCGTGTAAAGATCGGAATTCTACCGTAAATCACAGTATTGCTTTAAACGAAAATTTGAGTATACACGTAGAATACTACGCCGAAAAGTTGACTGAAGTTAAGAGTGCTATTAGTTGACCTGTCTGGTCTATAATTTGTGTCTTAAAGAAAGTAGACAAAGTATAGGACTTGAATTAATAATTCGTGATGCCTCTGGTGGGATGTCACAAGACAATTCCCAAAATAAAATATTTTGATATTAATCCGCGATGTTATCAGGCCCGCCGATTACGAGCTGATCAAAATATAGCACTAAACAGGTCTCGGACATGTCATTTTAAACAATAACAATAAGCTTTTCATAACTTCTTCCTCAGGATAATTGGGAGAATTAAGACGTTTGATATGACAGGACGCCCTCTAGCAGAAGTAAAATGTGTGGATATTGGAATCCGATTGTTGCAGAGATGCACGGAAATAACCAATCAACAGCAACTGTTGGACTGTATTTTCAAATCCTGAACAAGTCTAATTATTGGTATATCGGTAATGAGGCCTAGTCAATTATCATATCGTTACCATGGTACAAAAGCCTTCATAAAAAGTATAACGCAGCCTTTATAAATACGCCTATGGATGGGGTGACTTCTGACGTCAATGCCTGTCAGTATGCGCACGCATCATCACAATTTCCATTGTTTTTTGCCTGGCAGTATGCGCGCACATCATATTTTGTTCAGGGCTCGTGTTTTTAAAAATCCCGCCACATCACAATAAGGCTATTGAACAGTGTAGTGGTGGCATGGGGTTCACTCAAGCATATCAATACACCAGTCCCTTGCCTTTGTTGATAAACATTGAAGTCAACTCTTTTATACGCTGGCGATGTTATGTAATAATCGGATTAACTATCAACAATTTTTTAACATACCGCGCTGAACTGGTACGTTCACGCGGTACCTCTGCATTGAACCATATCATGCTGATCACTCGCACCTGTAAGATGAGTATCTTTGAACAGAGCGGTAATGTATTCAATCTATGTTTGCTGACAACGCACTGAAGGGTCTATTGTTCTATTGTTTCCGATTTGAGCGCTGACATATTCAGTCCCAGAACAACGCCAAATATGGATTAATAGACCTTTGACCTTGGATGTACAACAGCATGTTATGATCTAATGGGAAACTGTACACATCAACAAACACCATTTCTATCAAAAAGGCAACGGCCGATATAATTTGAAACCACATAAATTACTAGAGTTGGTTCATCTCTTGGATTTGGACCAAGCTTTAGAATATCGACTGTTGCGTTTTGAAATAAAACAAACCAGAAATTTATCACCCATTGTAAAAGATATGGCACATGTACCGAATACATGTACATACATTGGCTGACCTTGTGGATTTCCTGGCCCAGCCATGCTAACCACATAAGGAGATTATACGATTAACCTAGTGCAGCTATTGTCATAGCAGGGTATTATTATGTAATACTCCTGATCCATATTTGGCGTTCTCTTGGACTGATATTGGAAAATGTTGCCAATCAATATTCATGAAGTCGTGCGATCAACACCTACAGCTGTTCAATTGGGCGACTTTATTGTCAGGTGCTTTTATTTATACATTGGGCGTATCGAGCTGCATCGGTTGATCCGCAATTATATTTAATATAGTATTATAGGCCTACAAGTATGATTTGCTTTGCTTTATTGATTGATTCAGAAATAGTATGGTATGCTTCAGCAAATATATCACATTTGAGGTCCAGGGTAGACTCATATACGCGATGCTCGTGTAAAATACTATGGTAGGCCTATACATAATAAAACACGATGTGGACCGCGGCTAATGTCTTTAAAAATACTACAGTAGGAGTGATATCATAATTACTTCAAATCCTTATATGTAGACCTATTGGCAAACAATGTAGACAACTTACTTGTGTAGATTCTTATATCCGCCATACAGAGCGCACACTTTGCCTATGCTGCTGAACTGTCCGTAGCAAAATGGTAGAGCAAAGCGTGTTCACCGAGTATAATCAAATGACCGCCCAAACCAATTTGGGCGCTGCAATAGGTTTTTATTGTAGGTGAACCTCTGTTTTGTGTGCATGCGACAACTCACGCACACCCTTGTGGGATGGACTAGTACAAAAGGTACCTCTCGTACGTATGGGCGCTTTTACGTGACTTTCGTTTCATCACTTATTGACAGTAGCCTGCCTATTATAGCGTTAATACGCTGGTCAGGTCAGTTACCGATTTAATGGCGGAAGCCCTTTATCTCGAACAAAAGGTACCTCTCGATGAATAGCGTGTCGGGAACTCCAATTGGCACAAAGGAACAATAAGCGTTACATAATCTATTTCTTCTCCTTCTTATATAAACTCCTTGTTTGCTGACATACACATGTGATTAGGGCAATCTGCTTGTAGTGCAGGGCGGTATATTCAAAAATTGTATTCATCTATTGCTATGGTAGTTAATCCGATTATGACGTCACTTTTACGGCGTATAGCTTCAAAACTACTCATCATATGGGATGCAATCAAGCAAAATCAGTCGGGACTCGGAAATCTGGATTTTGCAGAAAACACCATTGAAATTGAACAAATAGCTCCAAAGATATGAGCAATTAAAGAGATTCCAAAACAACAGGATACAAAAAGAAATAATTATTTCCTTTGTATGGCTATATCTCAAACTCAATATTTCCGATTTCCGACTGATTTTGCTTGATTGCATCACATATTCACAATAATTCAGCATAGAACATGGTTTATTTACGCGTATTTAGACACTCCGTCTGTACAATGTCGCTCAATATTAGCAACACCGTAGTATTTATAAAGAAAATTACCCAAATATAAAAGTTTTACTGCGATCAATGATTACGCAGGCATTGTGGCATGTAAAACCCGCCATTATCCCCGAATTCAAATCATTACAATTAACTGCAACTTTTAAATCTACAGTGTTGCTAATATTGAACGACATTGGACGATATGGGTTATCAAAATGCGCGTAAATAAATCATCGTTCTTGTTAAATTATTGTGAATGTGATTATTAATTCTGAAGATAATAGTAGGCTTATGTATTGTTTCGTCTTTTATTTAGTTTATTTTGATTAATATATGTTCTTGGGTATTACTTTATACGTAATCTCTTTAGTTGGCATTAATGTTGTTTCTACGTTTATGATTCAAGATCATTCTTGATTT
Organism: Amphiura filiformis; assembly: GCF_039555335.1. NCBI lineage: Eukaryota > Metazoa > Echinodermata > Ophiuroidea > Amphilepidida > Amphiuridae > Amphiura > Amphiura filiformis. Next base: position 36,678,231 of record NC_092646.1, on the reverse strand, counting down.
TGAGAGCTTTGAGCAATCATTTTTTTCATCCAGTGTTCTACAGTACACGGCACTTTAATTGCTCTGTAATATTTTGTATGCAATAAGAATGTATAGTACTTTGGTATAATTTGGTAATCAAAAATATATTTGTATTTAAGTTATTGTATTTATCATTATTATCATTATTATCATTATTATTATTATTATCATTATTATTATTATTATTATTATTATTATTATTATTATTATTATTATTATTATTATTATTATTATTATTAGTAGTAGTAGTAGTAGTAGTAGTAGTAGTAGTAGTAGTAGTAGTAGTAGTAGTAGTAGTAGTAGTAGTAGTAGTAGTAGTAGTAGTAGTAGTAGTAGCATTATAAGTATTATCAGTATTATCAGTATCATTATTATTATTATTAAAGTTATACACCATATTTTACAGATAATATACCTATATTGACAAACGTGTACAACAGAATGATACTTTTTTATACAGTTGGAAACATGTAAAAGAATAAATTTGTCAACAGAAAGCGTTCAAATAATGCATTTTATTGTTAAACTGTAATATGTTTGGAATTGATACACTTCACAAATTTAACTAAGGCATCCGCCATTTTTTGAAGAACAAAAAAGAAAATGAAGGAGATGTCCAGATTTGTGTTCTAGCCAAACCAGATCCATGATCTCACACCCACCATGACATCCGCCTCATTCTATCGTGTTGAGTAACATATCTAGCCTTGCTTGCATCCTAATATTTCGAATCTCAGTGCGTAATAGGCTCCATTTTTGGTCAGACAATAGAGGCGCACAATACGGACATATACTAGTTCAGAAAATGTTATGGCCACCGCGCTGGAATCAACGTTGCCCGGAAATGTCTGTAGGAGAGGGAATGTTATAAGTCAGTAACAAAAATAAAGTCTGCACAAAAAGTAACGCAGCTGTTATAAATACGCCTATAGCGTCAGAACTATTATTGTTTCCACGATATTTCTACATAGAGAGAATGAGGATTTACCCGAATTTAAAAGTTGCCGTTTACAGCGATCAATGGTTATTAAGGCACTGTGGCACGTAAACCCTCCATTATCTTCTCGCTGTCACTACAAATAGCTGCAACAGTTAAATTCGGTATGTTTCTTTAAAAAACACTGTTGTGTTGTTAATATTGAACGAAATTGGACAAATTTGGTATCAAAATGCGCGCAAATAAACCACCCTTATTGCTATGTTGACATATTGTTAACACAATTATTATTTCTTACGCTATAGGTGTATTTATAACAGCTGCGTTACTTTTTGTGCAGTCTTTACTTCACAACGATTGGATATTCTGCATCTACATGAGCTTAATAGACAATGTTTACTATCTACTTACAATCGCGTTTCCATTTTGATCTTCCACAAACATCTCGTTGGCACCAGTAGTCTCGAATGTTGACACTTTGAATGACGTCACCCAGTATTGATACTGACCATCACCCTGCGTTATAACACGTGATACATGTGTCTGGTAACCTAATTATAAAAGAAACAGAATCAGTATTTTTTAAGCTATTGGCCTATGGTTCCTTTTCGTTTTCGCTGGTAACTCAAGAATAGTACATCGCAGCTAGGTTAAACTATATTTTTTTTTTTTCTTATAACAAGAGATGTGTCTTTGAACACTTTTGAAATTCTTTGTAACTTTTGAGTGAACTCTTAACAGTGAACGGTAAAATGTGTATTTTATTTTGGGAAACACGGATAGCATCATGCGTTTTGAGCAAGGTTAGTTTGGTTAAGTACATGCACTTATGGTCCAAGGGCCCTAGCGCGCCCTCGATGTTCCTAAAATTATCGTTTCACGTTTGAGACAGTTGTTTCATGATTAGTAGGTCTGATGATTTGAAACATTTATACATGTTCTCATTTTTTTTTTCATTTATTTATAGGGAGTCTATGAATATGATGCTTAAAATAAATTTGGTTATAAAATGTCACCGTTTCTACATTGTGCAGTGTGGTTACCTATATCAGCTTGTATCCAAATTGGTCCTGTCTGAGAAGTAGACGCTGCCCAATAATAGGGACCATTCAGCCTTCCCTTTGTGGCTGGGAAATCAGAGCTATACTGTGATGATGCCTGAATATTATCATCAGGTATGTCACCATTGCCCATTCCCAGAAAATCAATGCAAACTGGAACATTGAAATAGAAATATTTTGTACAAGATATAAAGGTATAAAATAACTTAAATAATGGACTGGAATTTTTAAAAAAAATCGTAAAAATCGTCAATATTTAGATTTTAGCACCTTTGTCATTGCATTGTCATAGATGTGCTGACATAGCCTGCTATTGGGTCAGCCAAAAGCTGTGTATTTACGACAAAATGAGACATTTACATGAACCTGTAATATATATACTAACAGTATAATATAAACTATTTACATTGTATTTTAATGGGGCTTCAACGGGCGCGCACTCACATTATTAAACCACAGCAATATCATGTGGGGAAATGTTTGTACTTATTTTGGTATCACTGGATAGAAGATACCTACAGCTATACGTTGGTATCAAATATATTAGTATAGGACATGTAATATAGAAAATTCGGAGTTTCTCGCTATACAATACTATAGATCAACATGATTTGTACAGCTAAGTATACGATTCGTCTCTCTGTCGAATTCATTTAGGCGCGATTCATCCAAATCAAAATTTCAATAACTACGTCGGTTAGTAAGATTTACCATTAATTTTTGGTTGAAATAAAAGATAACCTGAAACATAATCATAATCATAAGCATACAAAAACTCAATTTGCTCAAAATTCTCGATTCGTCACTCTGCCGAATTCATAAAGATATTAACATTTCCATTATATTCAAATTATTACCCATTTTGAATTAATTTAAATTTGAAAAGAAAATATTCAGTTTTGATATTACACCATTAGTTTTCAATAATTCTTACAGAATGATAGATCTCATGCACTTGGGCATGACTACACTTAGCTCTATCCGAACAGAGGGCAAGGAATTTGGCATCCAGGGCAACTAAAATAGGCACACAAAAACAAAACCTAAAACGTGTGTCTGCGACAAACTACAAGGTTGCCACGGACACTACCAAAATTACAAGAATTAACCCTATATTCAGACAAAAGCTAGAGATATCTGATGATGCTTAGATATTCTCACCAGATATGTCCCCATTTTTCATTCCCTGATAATCGATGCAAACTGGTATGTTGAAATATTTTGTACAAGAATAAACAGGAGTGAAAGACAATATTAAGTAAAACGTCCAAACCGGGGTGCAACTGATGTAATTGATGTAATCTGCAAAGGCAC